>NW_013817773.1:0-473 GCF_000517525.1 Limulus polyphemus
TTAGTATATAATTGCCGGATTCTAAGTGTCTCTGTAACTGTCGTCAGTATATAATTGCCGGATTCTAAATGTCTCTGTAACTGTCGTCAGTATATAATTGCCGGATTCTAAATGTCTCTGTAACTGTCGTCAGTATATAATAGCCGGATTCTAAGTGTCTCTGTAACTGTCGTCAGTATATAATTGCCGGATTCTAAGTGTCTCTGTAACTGTAGTCAGTATATAATTGCCGGATTCTAAGTGTCTCTGTAACTGTAGTCAGTATATAATTGACGGATTCTAAGTGTCTCTGTAACTGTAGTCAGTATATAATTGCCGGATTCTAAATGTCCCTGTAACTGTCGTTTATATTTAATTGTCGGGCTCTAAATGTTTCTGTAAGTGTCGTAAGTATATAATTACCAGATTCTAACTGCCCCCTGTTGAATATTATATACATATAATATTTTCCAGATCTCATTAAAAAACGGCTT
>NW_013817774.1:0-473 GCF_000517525.1 Limulus polyphemus
GTGCACTGTCATGGTGAAGAAAAACACCTTTCTGATTGACGAGTGAATAGCGTTGCTGACTATAGATCTCTGCATTGACAGTTCACTGTGGATTGAGGAGTTTTCAATGAATTACTCCTTTGATGTCCCACTAAATGCAAAGCATCACTTTCTGCAGACTTTCTGCAGAGTCCAGGTTTTGGGGTCAGAAGTGGTTTTTGTCTAGGACTGAGCCATTGTTTTTGACATTTAATATTCACATAGAGAATCCATTTTTCATCAGCAGTGACAATTCTGTCCAAAAATTACTCTCAAGCATTACACACCAGAAGAGACAAAGCAACGTTCACACGTTGGAAACGATGATCATCAGAGAGGTCATGAGGCATCTTCTTTATGGAGTTTTCCCATATTCCTTAGATGTTTATGTATTGTTTCATAAGAGACATGCAATTTCAAGGCCATTACACGAGTGTGTTACCTTGGGTTAGACT
>NW_013817775.1:0-584 GCF_000517525.1 Limulus polyphemus
ATCTTACAAATGTTGTGAAACGAGATCAGGATAAAAAACCTGTCATATACTAAAAGTACCTTGATAAAACAACAGCTGTTTTACAAATATTGTGAAACGAGATCAGGATAAAAATCTGTCATATACTAAAAGTATCTTGATAAAACAACAGCTGTTTTACAAATATTGTGAAACAAGATCAGGATAAAAAACCTGTCATATACTAAAAGCACCTAGATAAAACAACAGCTGTCCTACAAATGTTGTGAAACGAGATCAGGATAAAAAACCTGTCATATACTAAAAGCACCTAGATAAAACAACAGCTGTCCTACAAATATTGTGAAATGAGATCAGGATAAAAAACCTTTCATATACTAAAAGCACCTTGATAAAACAACAGCTGTCTTACAAATGTTGTGAAACGAGATCAGGATAAAAACCCTGTCATATACTAAAAGTACCTAGATAAAACAACAGTTGTCTTACAAATGTTGTGAAACGAGATCAGGATAAAAAACCTGTCATATACTAAAAGCACCTAGATAAAACAACAGTTGTCTTACAAATGTTGTGAAACGAGATCAGGATAAAAACCCTGTCAT
>NW_013817776.1:0-472 GCF_000517525.1 Limulus polyphemus
ACCTTCTCTTATTATAATAAACTGTATAACTTAACACTAGTAAAACAACACATTGCACCTTCTCTTATTATAAACTGTATAACTTAACACTAGTAAAACAACACATTGCACCTTCTCTTATTATAATAAACTGTATAACTTAACACTAGTAAAACAACACATTGCACCTTCTCTTATAATAAACTGTGTAACTTAACACTAGTAAAACAACACATTGCACCTTCTCTTATTATAAACTGTGTAACTTAACACTAGTAAAACAACACATTGCACCTTCTCTTATTATAAACTGTGTAACTTAACACAAGTAAAACAACACATTGCACCTTCTCTTATTATAATAAACTGTGTAACTTAACACTAGTGAAACAACACATTGTACCTTCTCTTATTATAATAAACTGTGTAACTTAACACTAGTAAAACAACACATTGCACCTTCTCTTATTATAATAAACTATGTAACTTAACG
>NW_013817777.1:0-471 GCF_000517525.1 Limulus polyphemus
GTAAATTAGCGATAAAAACAAGACTGCTTGCAACCACAGATAGTAAAGTAAATTAGCGGTAAAAACAAGACTGCTTGCAACCACAGATAGTAAAGTAAATTAGCGGTAAAAACAAGACTGCTTGCAACCACAGATAGTAAAGTAAATTAGCGGTAAAAACAAGACTGCTTGCAGCCACAGATAGTAAAGTAAATTAGCGGTAAAAACAAGACTGCTTGCAACCACAGATAGTAAAGTAAATTAGCGGTAAAAACAAGACTGCTTGCAACCACAGATAGTAAAGTAAATTAGCGGATCTCTAATCACGTAATGTGATAATCTGCGACTGATCAGTGAATTTGTTGGTTGGTAAAAATGATTAATGGACTTGCGAATGAAAAGGTCCTGCGTCTATTTGAAACCTGGTTGATTAGAATATTTCATTACTCAGTTCTTTTGGACTTACCAATGAATCATAACATACACATCTTT
>NW_013817778.1:0-476 GCF_000517525.1 Limulus polyphemus
TATAAAACCATCTCTCCCGGCTCGACTACAACCACCTTATTAAGTCGCACGCTGACTCCTATTTTGGCCGCACCTTTTTTTTTTCACACTTAAGTGTTTTTCATCAGATATCATTACATTTTGTCAACACACACCAGCAAATCACAGCAAATAAGAAAGTGACATTCGATAATAACTAACATGAGCTTTAGGATCTGTAGTCGAATAACAAAAAACAGTCCACTTTTACTTTTAGGTGAAGCTGTAGTAAAAATGTTAGTCATATAGCTCACGTGACTTTTTTTACGTAGGTGTGTGTGCAAAACTTTTGGTCAAATTTGAGCGTTTTTTTTGTTGAATAACTTTGCACATGTGGCTTATATATAGACCAAATTTAACATCTAATTGTAGGTTGTAAAGATCTATCAGTGTACCACATTTAAAAAAATCCATAAAAGCTAAGTACGTTTTTCTATCAAATAAATTTTCCGTACTTT
>NW_013817779.1:0-473 GCF_000517525.1 Limulus polyphemus
AAAAATCAGGAAGATTGTCAAAGTTTCAACGACATTAAAAGCAATGAAAAAAGAACTTGCCTACAATTTGAAGTTACACAGATGTTATATAACTTATTTACAGAAGAAAATATGGACATGTAAAACGAATTTCGACGACTTTTTATTAATTACTTATTAAGATATTCTGTTGGTTTTAAGCAATTCTACTGTTTATAAACAGGACAATTAATGAATAGTTTTTTATGGCAAATAGTTTTGTTGGATGACATCTTAGTCACAAGAAATAGGTAAATTATGTTATTTCATAGTTACCCATGATCTTTCACACCTGTGTTTGTGAACATGGTATAACTCAAACCATTTTCATTTGTGTTTCATCCAATTTAGAGAACGATTGAAAATTAACAAGGACCATTTATTTACCTACTGGAGAAGGTAAATTTTTGGTCAATGTTATACTCTGATCATGTACATAATTTCAAAAGTTATTG
>NW_013817780.1:0-473 GCF_000517525.1 Limulus polyphemus
ACTGGGATGTCTTACTCCTTCCACTGTTGATGGCCTATAGGACAGCAGAGCATGAAGCCACTGGATACACTCCAGCAAAGCTAATGTTTGGTCGGGAACTTCGGTTGCCAGTGGATCTGTTAACAGGACGCCCACCTTATGAAGAGTTGCTTGAAAATGTGTCAGAGTTCGTGAAAGTGTTATTGGAAAGGATGGATGATATTCACCATGAAGTGCGTTCAAACTTGAAAACGTCTGCTGATTTGAAGAATTTATCTTATGATAAGAGATCTACAGAAGTCAACTTTGTACCAGGAGACAAGGTGTCGTTGTATAATCCCAGGAAGACCAAAGGAAAGTCTCCTAAGGTGTCTTCTTCATGGGAAGGCCCATATGACATAGTGGATCGTCTCTCAGACGTGACTTTCCGAATAAAATGTGGTCAGCGAGATAAGCCAAAGTTGGTGCATGCCAACAGGCTTTGGCGTTATCAC
>NW_013817781.1:0-470 GCF_000517525.1 Limulus polyphemus
AGTCGTGTTTTACTCCTCTGAACTTCTGATGAAAATCTCCTTCAGTAAGTTCATATTATTTGAGTAAAGACACTTTTAATTTGTCATAATCTAAGGCATCTTCTGACGTAATGCCTGCTTATACTTGTAGGCCTTTTCCTGTGATAGTGGGCTGAGACAGGCTGCCCAGTCATCTTTATGTTCATTAAACAGCTTAAGTCGGCTAGCCCTGACTCCATTGTCATTCTTGGGTTCTTCTTCCTTCGGTTGGGTGGGTTTTGGTATCTCAATGTGTGCTATTATTCTCTCTATTACCAGGCTCTCTTTTTCTTCTTTTTCAACTTGTGCTCTTATTCTTCCTCTCTCTATTTCTAGTCTTTCCTTTCTTTCATTTTCTTCTGGCCTGGCATGGCTGGGTGGTTAGGGTGCTTGTCTCGCAATTTGAGGGTAGCGGGTTCGAATCCCTGTCCCACCAAACATGCTTGCCCTTT
>NW_013817782.1:0-473 GCF_000517525.1 Limulus polyphemus
GAATGGACAGTTTATTGCTAGCATTCTTTCAAGACGTTGAAGGAAAAATTGGCCTCTGCTCCACTTTTAAAGCTTCCAGATCCTTCACTGCCATACATACTGGATTTTGATGCTAGTAATGTCGGAATTGGAGAAGTGTTGTCACAGAAAGCGGGCGAAAACGAACATGTGGTGGCCTACTTCAGTAGGGTTTTGAGTAGACCAGAGAGGAACTACTGTGTAACACGGAGTGAACTCCTTGCTATAGTAAAGAGTCTGACATATTTCCACCCTTACCTTTATGGTACAAGGTTTACATTAGGACAGACCATGCTACGTTACGCTGGTTAAGATCATTAAAGAACCCAGAGGGACAACTAGCACGTTGGATCGGAAAAATAGACCAGTATAATTATAATATTGAATATAGAGAAGGAAAATCCCATGGTAATGCTGATGGACTGAGCCGAAGACCCTGCAAAAACGACTGCAGA
>NW_013817783.1:0-810 GCF_000517525.1 Limulus polyphemus
TATTTTTATAACAAGTGAAATTTCTTTTTGTTACTTTGTTTGAATTCTTAAAATAAATGTTTACGTCCAAATAAAACGTATATCAATTTAAAGATATAGACTTAGTAAGACTCAGTGGTTAATATACCCGGAGTGTGAATTCAAGGGTTCCGGGGTCGAGTCTCGATCCGCTAAACCGTATTTTCTATCAGATGGATTATAAGAAGTCCACGTGTTATTTGGCGCGAAAAATTCTAAAACAAAGGAACAAACAGTCACAAGATATAAAGTATATCCGGAGTAAACAGTTACAAGATATAAAGTATATCCGGAGTAAACAGTCACAAGATATAAAGTATGTCAGGAGTAAACAGTCACAAGATATACAGTATATCAGGAGTAAACAGTTACAAGATATAAAGTATATCCGGAGTAAACAGTCACAAGATATAAAGTATGTCAGGAGTAAACAGTCACAAGATATAAAGTATATCAGGAGTAAACAGTCACAAGATATAAAGTATATCCGGAGTAAACAGTCACAAGATATAAAGTATATCCGGAGTAAACAGTTACAAGATATAAAGTATATCAGGAGTAAACAGTCACAATATATAAAGTATGTCAAGAGTAAACAGTCACAAGATATAAAGTATATCAGGAGTAAACAGTCACAAGATATAAAGTATATCCGGAGTAAACAGTTACAAGATATAAAGTATATCAGGAGTAAACAGTCACAAGATATAAAGTATATCAGGAGTAAACAGTCACAAGATATAAAGTATGTCAGGAGTAAACAGTCACAAGATATAAAGTATATGAGGAGTA
>NW_013817784.1:0-473 GCF_000517525.1 Limulus polyphemus
CTTCAGTAATAGTTTATTTCAGTAACAGTTTACTTCAGTAATAGTTTACTTCAGCAACAGTTTATTTCAGTAACAGTTTACTTCAGTAATAGTTTACTTCAGCAACAGTTTACTTCAGCAACAGTTTACTTCAGCACCATTTTACATCAGTAATAGTTTACTTCAGCAACAGTTTACTTCAGTAATAGTTTATTTCAGCAACAGTTTACTTCAACAACAGTTTACTTCAGTAATAGTTTTCTTCAGCAATAGTTTATTTCAGCAAGTTTATTTCAACAACAGTTTACTTCAGTAATAGTTTACTTTCAGCAACAGTTTACTTCAGTAATAGTTTACTTCAGCAACAGTTTATTTCAGTAACAGTTTACTTCAGTAATAGTTTACTTCAGCAACAGTTTACTTCAGTAATAGTTTACTTCAGCAACAGTTTACTTCAGCACCATTTTACATCAGTAATAGTTTACTTCAGCAAC
>NW_013817785.1:0-473 GCF_000517525.1 Limulus polyphemus
GGTTGTTTCTTGAATTGCCGGTCGAGTATGGCCTAGAGGTTTTCGATGGGGTTCATGTCAAAAGATTGGCTCGGCCAGGGCAACTTCTGGATACCATTTTCTTCCTGCCACTTTTAGGTGTTTCTAGCAGTGTGACACGGTGCTCCATCTTCCTGAAACAACGTTACGTTCTTGTCTACGAAACCCGAGGAATAAAGTGGCAAGAGTCCTTCCTCTAATATTTCGACGTATTTCGCAAAATTTATGTTGCCCACGCACTCCACTAAGCTCGATCTTCCACCAACCCAAACAGCTCCCCAAACCATCACGCTGAAACCACCATACTTCACAGTTGGCTGCAATCTGTTGAGCCCAAACTCTTGGTGAGGCATTCTCCAGACCCATATCCTTCCACTGTCCGAAAATGTAGCGAATCTTGATTCGTCTGAGAACAATATGGTCTTCCAAAAGTCCATGGTCATCATATCACTTGC
>NW_013817786.1:0-469 GCF_000517525.1 Limulus polyphemus
TCTCTCTAATAACCTGATAGTGTCCAATGAATGTTGAATGTCTCTCTAATAACCTGATAGTGTCCAATGAATGCTGAATGTCTCTCTAATAACCTGATAGTGTCCAATGAATGTTGAACGTCTCTCTAATAACCTGATAGTATCCAATGAATGTTGAACGTCTCTCTAATAACCTGATAGTATCCAGTGAATGTTGAATGTCTCTATAATAACCTGATAGTATCCAATGAATGTTGAATGTCTCTCTAATAACATGATAGTGTCCAATGAATGTTGGATGTCTCTCTAATTTCATGATAGTGTCCAATGAATGTTGAATGTCTCTCTAATAACCTGATAGTGTCCAATGAATGTTGAATGTCTCTCCAATAACATGATAGTGTCTAATGAATGTTGAATGTCTCTGTAATAACATGATAGTGTCTAATGAATGTTGAATGTCTCTCTAATAACCTGATAGTGTCCAATG
>NW_013817787.1:0-472 GCF_000517525.1 Limulus polyphemus
CATGCATTAGAAAAGTAAGTACCATAATGTTTGACTATCAAGTATTGATCCCATTGTGTGTTCCTTCTTTTTCAAATTTGGAACCCCCTCTCAGTGGTATAACGATAAATCTGTAGGCTTATAACGCTAAAAGCGTGTTTTGTTAACCACGGAGCGTACAACATAGATAGTTCACTGTGTAGCTTAATTACAAACAAACACACACAAAAAAGGATCCAGCATTAGATTGATGTATAAATCTCCAGAAAATACAAAAATGAGGACAAAATTTTTCCATGATAATTATAATATATTTTCATTGTAACTTGAATTTAATTTAATTAACTTTGTGAATATGTGATTTTCACTATTTCTTCTTGTTACGTACAATCTCAGGTTGGAATAAACATTTCAAATAAATAATACATGCACCGTAGTCTCTGCTGACAGCTTTCATATGATATGCATGTTGATCATACTAAACAAATATATG
>NW_013817788.1:0-472 GCF_000517525.1 Limulus polyphemus
GCACAAAATGTTATTAACGTATTGAATACAAAATTTTAAGTTCTCAGTTGGAATTAGATATTTTAGGTCACTTGTGGCAGGTCATCAAGTAGTACTCATAACAGTGGCCAATTTCTCTAAATGTAAACAGACACTTAAGGAAGGGGCATTGTTGGGTGTGTACCAGGAGGTAGAGCCAGTGAATGTTTAAGCAAGAAATACAACTATAAAGAAAGGTTATACACATCCAGAACATTTAACTGACCTCTATAAGAAAAGTATAGCCCATTTGTCATCATCACAGAATCTACAGATTAGAGAACTTTTGGCGAATTATGCAGACGTCTTTTCGAAAGGAGATCATGTCCTCGGCTGTACAGACCTTGTGGAGCACAGAATAAACGCAGGCAATCACAGTCCAATAAAGATCCCTCCAAGGAGAATAGCTCCAGCAAAGCGACAAGAGATAGAGAAGGTAATGGATGGTCTAACT
>NW_013817789.1:0-784 GCF_000517525.1 Limulus polyphemus
ACAAGACTGTTGAAATGTTAATTAAACCACAACACTGTTGAAATATTAATTAAACCACAACACTGTTGAAATATTAATTAAACCACAACGACTGTTTAAATATTAATTAAACCACAACTCTGTTGAAATGCTAGTTTTACGCAAACTTTTCGGCCAAAAATTAAAATATTAAGATAAATATGTCATTTCAAGAATGAGTGGTAAAGTACACGGTTGTTAGTTTAACTTTCTTCTTCTGGTTTTCACTATTACAATATATTATTTATATTTAGCTACACCGATATCAACACTTATACCAACACTGATATCAAAACTTACATAAACACTTATATCAACACTGATATCAACACTTATATCATAATCAATACACTGAAGAATTTCGTTATCCTTACAGGTTAACACTTTCAATAAGATTTCTAATTTAAGATCATAGATAATATTCAACGTTAAACTGGAACACAAGTAAAAACGGTTTATGTAGGCCTCTCTATGGCCTTCAAAAAGTTGACGACTCTACATGTTTCGACGTTACAACGTCATCCTCAAGTTATAACGTCGAAACATGTAGTCGTCAAATTTTGAAGGCCATAGATAGGCCTCCATAAAATGTTTTTAATTGTGTACCGGTTTAACGTTGAATATTATTTATGATTTTAACTTTATACACAAGTGCCAAAGTACTATAATTAATATTTCTAATGTTGGTAATGTTAAAATTACCCTGCCAACTCTGTGACGAGGACATGAATTAACTTACCATAAATAATATTAAACAAATCCACTT
>NW_013817790.1:0-474 GCF_000517525.1 Limulus polyphemus
CTGTCTGCAATTCAATTCTTCCGATTAATCCTATCGCTTTATCGGGCGCACTTATATACAAGAATAGAGGGCGGGTAGAAAAGGCTAGAGGTGCCACGAACAGACATGATCTTTCTAGGATCTCATGACGTATTACTAGCGTCACGTGACTTCCGCTGTCGTAACAGTACACTACTTTATAGGTTGTACAAAAGGTTCTCCTGTAAATACATATGTAATCACTACGGTCCACTTTAAGTGTACGATGTTCTTAGGAATTATCGCACGATGAATATGTATTTCTCAGAAAAGTGTCATTTAACATCATAAATAATATTCAACGTTAAACTGGTACACAATTAAAAACATTTTATTTAGGCCTATCTATGGTCTTCAAAAAGTTGACGACTCTACATGTTTCAATGTTACAACGTCATCCTACAGTTGTAACGTCGAAACATACGAGTCGTCAACTTTTGAAGGCCATAGACAGGC
>NW_013817791.1:0-472 GCF_000517525.1 Limulus polyphemus
GTTTCTACTTAGCTTCCATAAACTGGTTTCTACTTAGCTTCCATAAACTGGTTTCTACTCAACTTCCATAAACTGGTTTCTACTCAACTTCCATAAATTGGTTTCTACTCAACTTCCATAAACTGGTTTCTACTTAGTTTCCATAAAATGGTTTCTATTTAGTTTCCATAAACTGGTTTCTACTTAGCTTCCATAAACTGGTTTCTAATTAGTTTCCATAAAATGGTTTCTACTTAGCGTCCATAAAATGGTTTCTACTTAGTGTCCATAAACTGGTTTCTAATTCTGAGAAAGTAAAGTGAGAACAACAATAAAATATTTAAAATCAGGAACGTTTAATTTTATTTAAATCATGTATTCTGAAATGTGCCATTATCATAATTATAAATGTTTTATTAGTGTAGAAAGCAGAATAATTATAGTTTACAAAACAAGTTCAGCGAAAAAGAGAATTAAATCATCGTATCAATGT
>NW_013817792.1:0-472 GCF_000517525.1 Limulus polyphemus
TTTTAATTTCAGACAAATAATGTTCAATATTTTAACTTCAGACAAATGATGTTCAATATTTTAGCTACAGAAATATAATGTTCAATATTTTAACTTCAGACAAATAATGTTCAATATTTTAACTTCAGACAAATAATGTTCAATATTTTAGCTACAGACAAATAATGTTCAATATTTTAATTTCAGACAAATAATGTTCAATAATTTAGCTACAGACAAATAATGTTCAATATTTTAATTTCAGACAAATTATGTTCAATATTTGAACTACAGACAAATAATGTTCAATATTTTAACTTCAGACAAATGATGTGAACATTCAATATTTTAACTTCAGACAAAGGATGTTCAATATTTTAGCTACAGACAAATAATGTTCAATATTTTAACTTCAGACAAATGATGTGAAAAGTTGACTTCAAGATATACTTCTGGTTTCCTCGTTGCTTGAATTTTGCGCAAATCTACTCAA
>NW_013817793.1:0-471 GCF_000517525.1 Limulus polyphemus
GAGCGAAATCAAAAAACAAACAAACAATCGTTCTTAGATCATTGTAGCCACAACAATGGTCTGCAGCTATTCTGTACCCCCTTGGTTGTTTACTAGCTACCAGAGCCTGGAACTAGTCAGAAAGAAATGGAGTATCCAAACTAAATCAAATCAAAGTCAGAAATTTAGGGGTGGAGGATTTCCCCAAGGATTTTCAGGAACTGGGGTCCTTCTTCATCCACCCTAGAAGTTTGTGTGATGGGAATGAATTAGGGATTTTAAGTCATATGAGAGATTGGGTTATCAGGGGTGTTTGTGTGAAAAATAAAATAAAAATGTTGGTAATTAGTGGAAATGTTAGGTAGAGTGTCAAGATGATGCTGAGAACAAGGCCGTATTCACAGTATTGGGTGCCAACCAAATTTGTCTTACTCTGAGAATTCATTATAACCCACGTTTCCTTTCTCTGGCAACTTCCGTCAGCAACAAACT
>NW_013817794.1:0-472 GCF_000517525.1 Limulus polyphemus
CTTGCTTCAAGGCCAAGTGATTTCTTTAATCAGGGCATTAACAACCTGATTGTAAGATGAAAAAGCATCATTGATAAGAATGGAGACTATTTCATGTACTAAATGGTTTGTTTTGATATATAAGTCGTTTGGGTTTTTCATCTAAAAAAAAGCGACATTAATTTCTTGATGACCTAATATTTCATACTTTGATATAGTGATATAGATGTTTTTCAGTCTTTTGATCCTAAATGTAATAAGGGCATTAACATAGTCTGCAAAACATAAATTAAAGTTAATGTCAGTTTTATTTGAGTTTAACAGCTAGCATGCTAGTGATGACCACTAACAGAAACAGTACATACAGTAGAGAAGTGTCTTTCTGCTTCTCTCACACACACACACTTCTAATAAGTTTTGTCAGTAGGCTGGACATTATATTTCTTGTGGGTATTCTACAACATTCATGCAAGGTTTGTAATATAATCATACT
>NW_013817795.1:0-472 GCF_000517525.1 Limulus polyphemus
TAAAGGTGGCATTTCAGAATGATGAACACTTTTAGGTTTCCAAAACTTTATTCACTTCTACAATAATTGCTCTTTGGAAGTGGTTTAGTTGATATGATATGTTCCAATACATTACTATACATTAGTAGCCAGTCAATGTAACGTTCATTTCAAGTCCAGTTACATTATATCCCTTGATTGGCCCCATCATCAACTTCGTTGTCATCTGAGTCGTCTATGTCTTAGTCCAAGATTTCCGGGAGTGTATGCAGGAGTAGTGTGTCTGGTTCCATGTTTTCCGAGTTATACAGGAGTAGTGTATCTGGTTCCATGTTTTCCGCGAGTGTATACAGGAGTAGTGTGAGCAAACATTTTTCCTCTTTACCCTCACATTTATATGAAATGCAGCAATATACCTGAGGCATCTTGCATGAACAGTTGCCTAAACATTTATTTCCATTAAATTTACAACTAGTAAGTATTTTTGCAACCT
>NW_013817796.1:0-472 GCF_000517525.1 Limulus polyphemus
CGCTTTATCTCCCTCTGTAGGCCTCAAAAACATTTTAAAACGCTTTATAGCCTAAAACCTTCAACCGATCGCACCCGCCAAGTGACCATCTGTGACTTTGGATGGAACATCAGATACGCATTACAAAAAAGATGAAAGACAGCACCCTTCTCAGTGATGCTCAGCTAGAGTTTCATCGCTATCTGTGGGCAGTTATCGAGATCATACAGATTCTAGCTTGGAAGAAAAGCGCCTTAAGGGGCAACTATATCAGTAAACTTGGTATGGAGGACGGATTATTTTCAGACCATGTTCAACTTTGCCATCAGCAGAGATAAGAAACTTGAAGAAATTCATAGCTCAATTCCACGCAACGCAAAGTATACGTCACCTGAAATCCATAATCAAATTCTCGGTCTACTCGCGAAAACTATCTAGCAAAGAATCCGAAATGAAGTTGGTGATAAGAAGTACACAATAAAGGTGGATGAAA
>NW_013817797.1:0-469 GCF_000517525.1 Limulus polyphemus
GGAAAATTAACAAACAAACACAGAGACTTAACAAATTGGTGTCAGAGAGTGAGACGGAAAAGAAAAAAAGATGGAAACGAGAAGTGCCAAATCCAACTACGACTTAGCAGATTTGATGGCAGCAAAAGAAACAAGAAGAATGAGAAAATAAACAAGAAAAGAGACTACAGCAGTGGTTGGAGGAAAAAGAAAAGAAACAAGAAGAACAAGAAAAGAAACAAGAGGAGAGATTACAGCAGTGGTTGGAAGAGAAAGAAAATAAACAAGAAGAGAGGCTATAACAGTGGTTGGAGGAGAAAGAAAATAAACAAGAAGAGAAATTCAGCAGTGGCAACTAGAACAAGAAAGGAAACAGGAGAAAGTCTCCAACAGTTGCAGGAAAGTCAGCAACAACTACAGGAAAGTCAACAACAACTACAGGAAAGTCAACAACAGTGGCAAGAAGTACAAATGGAAAACATTAGTAAAT
>NW_013817798.1:0-469 GCF_000517525.1 Limulus polyphemus
CTAGTCATCACCACCCATCGCCAACCCTTGGACTACTCTTTTACCAATGAATAGTGGGATTGACCGTCACGTTATAATGCCCCACGGCTGAAAGGGCGAGCATGTTTGGTAGGACAGGGATTCGAACCAGGGACTCTCAGATTGCGAGTCAAGCGCCCTAACCACTATATGAATAAAAACAAATGCCGAGCCTCTTCTGGTATTAGAAAACAAATCTATTTGTGATTGTTTTAGTGAACTAGTTATATGACGTTATAAAGTTGACCGGCTGCATCTTAAGAATCAAACTTTTCTTCATAAAGATGTCAGGTTTTCAGCTTATCCAAAGAGATGATATATCCATGATATTAAAAGAAAAGATCAAAGACATGATTAGAGAAACTCGATAACCAATACATTTACATAAGGTAGACCCTTCTTTATAAATAATAATGATGGTTAACCTTCAGTGGTTAACGTGCCGGACTGT
>NW_013817799.1:0-472 GCF_000517525.1 Limulus polyphemus
GCCAAACAACGTGCATAATGCATGGAACACAGCTGATTCAAAGATACAGCCTTGATCCGAATGCAGTTTGTATGGCATACCAAATCTGAAGAAGAACTCACTAATAGCCGAAGCTACAGTTGTAGCTTTCTGATTTGGTATTGCATATGCCTCAGGCCACTTGGTGAAATAATCCATCACCAAAAAAATGTACCTGTTTCCAGCACGATTTGGGGGCAAAGGACCAGCAATGTCAACAGCTACTCTTTCCATTGGTGCACCAACTTGATATAACTTCATTGGAGCACGTCCCTTATGCTTGGGTCCTCATTTAGCACAACATGTACTGCAGGTTCTGCACCATTCTTCCACATCTTGCCTCACATCTATCCAGTAAAAATCTCTGTCGTAGTTAACTGAATGTCTTCTTAACTCCGAGATGCTTTCCTGTTAAACTATCATGGATTGACGCAGCACAACTTCCCGTAACTTT
>NW_013817800.1:0-472 GCF_000517525.1 Limulus polyphemus
TTATAGTGTTGTTATAGAGGGACTGTTGAAATTAAGTGTATCGTAAAGTTGTATTCGGAAAGAATAAACCAGTTTTATTAAGTAAGGACTTGTGTAGCTAAAGTTTTGTTGGAACGAATTTACGGAAAATTAACTAACGAACGGAGACGTAACAATATTATACAAATGTGTAGGACTAGCTTCAATACCATAATAAATTATTTTTCTCTATGCACATACAATAGCAAACAGTGAATGAGCTGAAGGAGATTTTGTCTTTCTGAAAATGGCTGTAAAATCCATTAATAACATACGTCACAATTAAATAAATTTCTAACACTTGTTAATACTCCAGCTACGTTTCATTCGATTTAAGCAGTGATAGTTTTATTTGACATAAATAGTTCATTAACTGACATCTTCAGCTAACTGACAACTTATCATTTATATCTGTTTAGATACACTTTCCCAGAATTACGTTTTCTATAACTTT
>NW_013817801.1:0-472 GCF_000517525.1 Limulus polyphemus
GATATGATGACCAAGCCTCTGGACTTCTGGAAGACCGTATTTTTCTCAGACGAATCGAGATTCGCTCAATTTTCTGAAAGTGTAAGGATATGGGTCTGGAAAATGCCTCATCAAGAGTTTTGGCTCAACAGATTGCAGCCAACTGTGAAGCATGGTGGTTTCAGCGTGATGGTTTGGGGAGCTGTTTGGGTTGGTGGGAGATCGAGCTTACTGGAGTGCGTTGGCAACATAAATTTTGTGAAATACGTCGAAATATTGGAGGAAGGACTCTTGCCACTTTATTCCTCGGGTTTCGTGGACAAAAACACAATGTTATTCCAGGAAGATGGAGCACAGTGTCACACTGCTAGAAACACCCAAAAATGGCAGGAAGAAAATGGTATCGAGAAGTTGCCCTGGCCAAGCCAATCTCCTGACATGAATCCCTTCGAAAATCTCTGGGCCATACTCGACTGGCAAGTCAAGAAACAAC
>NW_013817802.1:0-472 GCF_000517525.1 Limulus polyphemus
CCAATATTTCGACGTATTTCGCAAAATTTTTGTTGCCAACGCACTCCACTAAGCTCGATCTCCCACCAACCCAAACAGCTCACCAAACCATCACGCTGAAACCACCATGCTTCACAGTTAGCTGCAATCTGTTGAGCCAAAACTCATGGTGAGACATTCTCCAGACCCATATCCTTCCACTGTCCGAAAATTGAGTGAATCTTGATTCGTCTGAGAACAATACGGTCTTCCAAAAGTCCAGAGGCTTGGTCATCATATCACTTACCCACTTCTTTCGTTGACTATGTTGGTAGGTCTTAATAAGGGCTTTCGTCTAGCTGCTCTGCAATGATAACCCAATCTGTGGAGAATCCGTTGAACAGATTTCGGGCTCATCCCACCAACTTTGGCTACTTCTGCAGTCGTTAATCTGGGATCCATTTCGATGGTCCTCTTGATAGGTCTTTTTGTCCTCTCCGATGGACCAGGACGA
>NW_013817803.1:0-1129 GCF_000517525.1 Limulus polyphemus
GATTCAAGACACAAATTTCCTTTATTCCCAGAGTTGTAAGTATCTGTTAGTATAGGACAATGATTCAAGACACAATGAATAGAGGAAATGAGAGTTGTAAGATCTATTCGTATTGGACAATGATTCAAGACATCAGGAATAAAGGAAATCATAGTTGTAATATCTGTTCGTATTCGATAATGATTCAAGACACAAGGAATAAAGGAAATCAGAGTTGTAAGATCTCTTCGTATTGGACAATGATTCAAGACACGAGGAATAAAGAAAATCAGAGTTATAAGATCTGTTAGTATTGCATAATGATTCAAGACACAAGGAATAAAGGAAATCATAGTTGTAATATCTGTCCGTATTCGATAATGATTCAAGACACAAGCAATAAAGGAAATCAGAGTTGTAAGAGCTGTTCGTATTGGACAATGATTCAAGACACAAGGAATAAAGGAAATCATAGTTGTAGGATCTGTTAGTATTGGACAATGATTCAAGACACAAGTAATAAAGGAAATTATCTTATAACTCGCTGTTCGTAGTGGACAATGATTCAAGTCACAAGGAATAAAGGAAATCATAGTTGTCTAACAGATCTTATAACTCTGATTTCCTTTATTCCTTGTGTCTTGAATCATTATCCAATATAACAGATCTTATTGAATCATTGTCCAATAGACACAATGTCTTGAATCATTGTCCAATACTAACAGATATTACAACTATCATTTCCTATATTCCCCTTGAATAAAGGACATCAGAGTTACAAGATTTGTTCGTATTCGATAATGATTCAAGACATAAGCAATAAAGGAACTCGGAGTTGTAAGAGCTGTTCGTATTGGACAATGATTCAATACACAAGGAATAAAGGAAATCATAGTTGTAGGATCTGTTAGTATTGGACAATGATTCAAGACAAAAGGAATAAAGGAAATCTGAGTTGTAAGAGCTGTTTGTATTGGACAATGATTCAAGACACAAGGAATAAAGGAAATCATAGTTGTAGGATCTGTTAGTATTGGACAATGATTCAAGACACAAGGAATAAATAAAAACTGAGTTATAAGATCTGTTAGTATTGGATAATGATTCACGACACAAGGAATACTGGAAATCTAAGTTATAAGATCTGTTC
>NW_013817804.1:0-472 GCF_000517525.1 Limulus polyphemus
ATTTAGCAGTGTAAGACTAGAGGGAAGGCAGCTAGTCGTCACCACCCACCGCCAACTCTTTTACCACATTATAACGCCCCCACGGCTGAAAGGGCGAGCATGTTTGGTGTGACGGAGATTCGAAATCGCGACCCTCAAATTGCGAGTCGAGCGCCCTAACCACCTGGCCATGTTAACAGAATCAGGTCAGCGTATGATGTATGCTCATTAGGATTTTCATGTACATTTATTTACAAACTTACTCAGTTATTACTCCTTTACCTATACTACCAGAAATACCCACCCTCTGGGCAGGTATAACTACTAGTTCCTGCGGAAGGCTATTGGGCCTGCGGCCTTTTCTGTAATTGTCTGACAGTTCTACAACAATGTACTCATACTTGACAATCAGTGATGTTCACCATCCATGAGACAAAGGATTTTATTGAAATTTTAGTTTAAAAATGAGCTATCATCACAGCATTACATCACA
>NW_013817805.1:0-472 GCF_000517525.1 Limulus polyphemus
ACCTCGACAAGAAGAAGAAATATTTCCCCACCAGTGGGTAACAACTGTGCTTTGAAAAATATTACAATATTTTTTATTATATATGTATATATCACATACGATTGCTATAGAGTACAACATTTAATGTGAATGTTCTATACACACCACTGCAGTGCACTAAAACATTTAGTGTGAATATCCTGCAAATACAGCTGCGATGCATTACAATGCATGGTGTGATTACGACAAACTATTTTTTTTATTATCCAATATTATCGTTCGGTATAACACATGGGGGTAAATATATTAAAAACCATTTTCATTGTCGTACAGGTTCTCTACAGGTTACAAAAAATGAGTGTAAATTGATTCAAAACAGTAATATCTTGCGAAATACCACCTGGTGTGATATATTGATAGCTAGCATTGTAAGCTAATATTACATATATACGAAAGTAAAAGAAAATTTCTAATTACCACGCAATATTTCTGT
>NW_013817806.1:0-472 GCF_000517525.1 Limulus polyphemus
AATTTCATGTTTATATATGTGCATAAAAACATTTTAATTTTGTTTCATAAATATATTTTTATTTCAAGTTTATGTTTATGTTTCATTGCAGCCGTACTTTTGTTTATTGTGCCGAATAAACCATGGGGTTAGCAGCGTGAACTTTGTACATTTTCTGTAAACTATCTCATCCCTGTTGGGGGTCACTCTCGTTCAGCCCAGCGCAGGTGCATTTGAACATTACTGTAGATATTATAGTAAGAAAGCTTTTTGGTACTTGAATATCATTTTGAACTTTCAAACAAGTTTATTTCAACATATGTCCATGTATGTTGCTTCATTATAGAGACAAAACTAATTGCCACTACTAGTGAATGTGTGTAACAGTTTATAGTACAGGTGGTTTCAATAAACACCGCCTGAGCCTGACCCCTTGTTACTTGTTACATCCTGTTAGAAGAGATTACCAAACGATATAGACACCATAAATTAC
>NW_013817807.1:0-473 GCF_000517525.1 Limulus polyphemus
AAGTATTGAAAAAATATCAGTGGAAGAACTATCACATGGGAAGAAATGGAAAAGATGGCACTGGATGGAAGAAAGTATCATCAATGGACAGCCCAATGTGTCAGGAGACACAGGATGGACTAAGTGTTACGTAAGGCCTAGAAAAGATGTTATAAAACTAAAGCTTAAAAGTTCTTAGAGGTGACATCTAATCTATATTTATTGAGGTTGTTAAGTTGCAAACAATGATGGACTACATATAACAGAAGTGAAATTTTCTATAAACGTAGGTCCATCTGGGGACACATAATTTCAAGTACTAATTGTACAATTGTTCAAAAACTTTGTGTTTTCTTACATATGTACAGAGGAGAAGTGCAGCAAGAAAAATGGCAGATGATTTGCAAAATAGTTTATAAAACATTAATATGACATTAACATAAACAATATTTGAATAACCTATATGTTATCATATATATATATATATATATATA
>NW_013817808.1:0-472 GCF_000517525.1 Limulus polyphemus
GTCATGTAATGTTGTTTGAATACAAGAAGGGAAACAACGCCTGTGTAGCCACAGAGAATATCAGAGAAGTTTATGGAAATGTTTTGAACGTTCGTAAGTGTCAACGATGGTTCAGCAAATTTCGTTCAGGTGACTTTAGGCTTAAAAACTGTAATGGCAGGGGCCGACATGTTGGAATTGATACTGATGCTCTGAAGACGCTTGTTGAGTCTAACCCAAGGCAACTCACTCGTGAAATGGCCCAGAAATTGCATGTCTCTCATGAAACAATAGGTAAACATCTAAGGAATATGGGAAAACTCCATAAAAAAAGGTGTTTGGGTGCCTCACGAACTATCTGATGATCATCGTTTACAACGTGTGAACGTTGCTTCGTCTCTTCTGGCGCGTAATGCGCTTGAACCATTTTTGGACAGAATTGTCACCGGTGATGTAAAAATGGATTCTCTATACGAATATCAAACGCCAAAAA
>NW_013817809.1:0-472 GCF_000517525.1 Limulus polyphemus
GGTTTTAACTATTATGGGATGTTATAGAGTGTTTTAACTATTATGGGATGCTATAGAGTGGTTTTAACTATTATGGGATGTTATACAGTGGTTTTAACTATTATGGGATGTTGTACAGTAGTTTTAACTATTATGGGATGTTATAAAATGTTTTTGACTATTATGGGGTGCTATAGAGGGTTTTAACTTTATGGGATGTTATAGAGGGTTTTAACTTTATGGGATGTTATAGAGTAGTTTTAACTTTATGGGATGTTACATAGAGTGGTTTTTAAACTATTATGGGATGTTGTAGAATGTTTTTTGACTATTATGGAATGTTATAGAATGTTTTTTACTATTATGGGATATTATAGAGTGGTTTTTAACTATTATGGGATGTTATAATGTTTTTTTGACTATTATGGGATGTTATAATGTTTTTTTACTATTATGGAATGCTATAGAGTAGTTTTAACTATTATGAGATGTT
>NW_013817810.1:0-472 GCF_000517525.1 Limulus polyphemus
GTTTCAAAAGTTTAATGTGTAGTTAGTTTCGTGAGTTAAGTTACAATTCCGGTTAGCCGGAAGAATAATCATCTGCTATTACTTATTCGGTTAGCCTAAACAATAGCAACAGCCCTAAATTAATGTGTGGTTAGTTTCAAAAGTTTAATGTGTAGTTAGTTTCGTGAGTTAAGTTACAATTCCAGTTAGCCAGAAGAATAATCATCTGCTATTACTTATTCGGTTAGCCTAAACAATAGCAACAGCCCTAAATTAATGTGTGGTTAGTTTCAAAAGTTTAATGTGTAGTTAGTTTCGTGAGTTAAGTTACAATTCCAGTTAGCCAGAAGAATAATCATCTGCTATTACTTATTCGGTTAGCCTAAACAATAGCAACAGCCCTAAATTAATGTGTGGTTAGTTTCAAAAGTTTAATGTGTAGTTAGTTTCGTGAGTTAAGTTACAATTCCGGTTAGCCAGAAGAATAATCATC
>NW_013817811.1:0-471 GCF_000517525.1 Limulus polyphemus
AAATAAACTTGAAAACTACGCTAAACAATGCGGGATGTTCCAATACATGTGGTAGTATCCACATAACAATTTAGTATCTATGGTAATAACTCATTTATGTTTAGTTTATCATTATACATGTTACTTTAAACAACATATCACATGTTAATTTCAAATTACAAATAACTTATACGTATATTTAACACTAAACAATAAGGAACAGATCAATATATAATAACTAATATACTCTGGTAAAAAGGAGTAGAGAAAATGAAATGTGAATAATCTGATGGGAGATATACGAGTCATTATACACTACACACACGTACCCCTGAAGAGAGAGTACAGACAAGGAAGTCCGAATGAGCCAGAAGAAACACATCCGTTACTACTCCTACTAGAGAAGAATTACTATATCGAGTTTTTTCGTTATTAGCGGTGGCCGTAGCTTCTGAGTTGAATACGAATACGTAATTAGGATATCTATAAATC
>NW_013817812.1:0-473 GCF_000517525.1 Limulus polyphemus
GAATTGAAAAAATTACAGAGAAATTAACTTTTATTAGATTTCAGATTTTATTTTTGTAAATAGTGGCACAACATTCAATTATTTATACAAAATTGTATTATTTAATGAGGTTTAAAGAGGAATTTACTGAAAAAAATCCTAAAACATGTTTGAGACTGTAGATAAGCGCCTTCAAAGAAGAATTTTTTTACAAAATTTAAAAAAACTTTTCCTTCCACTTCAGTGCTGGTCTTGCCATCTATGATTGGTATCTAAACCTTTTTCTAGTCTGTTTTCTTTATAAAACAGTGTCTGGGCGTGTTAAACCTCAGTTGTAAAACTTTTAGCCGATCCTAGTCGAAGGTGTCCATTTCAGTACCATGTTATTCCAATCGCTCTATTTCACATATGACAAATCTTAGGATGATAAGCAAAGCACACGACAAAACGTTGTTCTCTGGATTTTACAATATGAATGTGGCTGGTGCTTATTA
>NW_013817813.1:0-470 GCF_000517525.1 Limulus polyphemus
ACATAACTTCACAGTATACAGAACACATAACTTCACAGTATACAGGATACATAACTTCACAGTATACAGAATACATAACAACTTAAATATATAGGATACATAACTTCACAGTATACAAAATATATAACAACTTAAATATATAGGATACATAACTTCACAGTATACAAAATATATAACTTAAATATATAGGATACATAACTTCACAGTATACAGAATACATAACTTAAATATATAGGATACATAACTTCACAGTATACAGAATACATAACAACTTAAATATATAGCATACATAACTTCACAGTATACAGAACACATAACAACTTATATATATAGGATACATAACTTCACAGTATACAAAACACATAACAACTTAAATATATAGGATACATAACTTCACAGTATACAGAATACATAACAACTTAAATATATAGGATACATAACTTCACAGTATACAGAATACATAACAACTT
>NW_013817814.1:0-472 GCF_000517525.1 Limulus polyphemus
GGGGGGGCAGACACTTAAGTACACTTTGAGGATTTGTTTATTTTAGAGCAAAGCCACATTGGACTATCTGCTGTGTCCACCGTGGGGAATCGAAACCCCCTCTTTTTTTTTTTTTAGCGTTGTAAGTCCGTGGACTTACCGCTGTCCCACCGGGGGACAACCTTTGAGGAAGACAAAGCCAGCAGAGGGGTTATTGGCGGCGGAACCGGAGGAACACTGGCGACACTTGTCCCCCAATTTATTTATTTTTTCGACTTGGTAGCAAAGTGCCCCTTTGAATGGGGATAGAGACCTGTATATTTGCAGGGAACGTCACTGTTTCAACTTCAAATTCAGTAGTCACAATTAACATAGTAGGTAATGTGACCTCTTCCCCCCCCCCCCAGATTTGTTCCACCGCCTATAGCCGTAGTTTATTTTCACCTGTTGTCTTTTGTTAGTTAGTACTGTTAGTGTGTTATCGATATATGTT
>NW_013817815.1:0-473 GCF_000517525.1 Limulus polyphemus
TGATGGGGGTTGGTGGGCGTCGCTCAACACCAACCACTACTGGTCTCCTTGAGGCCAACTTGTTGGTAATATTCCTCCTACACTGGCTCCTCAAATGTCCGTACTTTCCACAGTTCCAACAACCTTTCTGGATACCAGCCTTTCCTGCTGTATCATCTCCCCTGTGCTGAAGTTTCCAGCATTGAACTCTCTTGTGCCCAGGTTTGTTACAGTGCCAGCAAAGTCCTTCAAACCCCTCTGAAAGCTGACCTTTTTTGGCCTTGAATCCAGATGACTGTACCAACCTCGGTTCCCCTGTGCTGGACTTAAGGTAGGATTCAAATTCGAGAGCTCTGGCCATTGTATCCTGCATGGTAGAGGAGTGTGCTTGCTTCACTTGTATCTTAAGTTATGGACTGTTCAAGGCATCTACGAACTGATCCCTCAGCAACAACTTGAGGAGATCGGGTGGTGCAGTTGGGTAGGCCTTGTGT
>NW_013817816.1:0-472 GCF_000517525.1 Limulus polyphemus
AGCCACGCGGGAATTTCTCTCATCCTGACCTTGGCGAGCTCTATAGACCTCCACTCACACTACCTCCCCTCCCAAGCTCAGATTGTGTTGTTGAACAATGCGATGGTACCTTTCGTTGTCAATCATGTGGCGAGCTTCCCTCACCTCTACTGTTTCATTTTCCCTTCTTTGACTGTGCCAAACTCTATATTCTTCCTGCCGAGCTTCCCTCTCCTCTACTGTTTCATTTTCCCTTCTTTGACTGTACCGAACTCTATCTTCTTCCTGCTGAGCTTCCCTCTCCTCTACTGTTTCATTTTCCCTCGCCAGACTGTGGCGAACCCTATCTGCTACCAGTTGAGCCTCCCTGTTATCCTCAGACTGTGACTTTCGGGAGATTGCGTGCCATTCTCTGTCACGGGCCAAACGTTTTTTTCTTTCGACTTCAGACTGCCGGGCTTTGAAGCGGGCCACACACTCTCGACTGGTGGGA
>NW_013817817.1:0-467 GCF_000517525.1 Limulus polyphemus
ATTTTGTTGTTGTTTTGTGTGTGTGTGTGTGTGTAGTTCTTAAAGATAAATCCAGGATTATCATGAAAAAGTATCTCAGTTCAGAATTGCACAGCTTGCTAGATTTTCTTTTAGAAAGTGAGCTGTTCATGCTGCTATACATTTTTCTACACTGACATCAGCTGTTATCCGCTTCAAACCGACGGTATTGAAGTGATTGAAACCGCTGACATCAGCTGTTATCCGCTTCAAACCGACGGTATTGAAGTGATTGAAACCGCTGACATCAGCTGTTATCCGCTTCAAACCGACGGTATTGAAGTGATTGAAACCGCTGACATCATCTGTTATCTGCTTCAAACCGACGGTATTGAAGTGATTGAAACTTCAATACAAAGGCAGCAGCGAAGTACATATCGAGTTCCATTCTATTCCCCCTCTTTGAATCAAAGATAGATTTTTCTGTTGAGGGGTTTTAAGGCGTCAAT
>NW_013817818.1:0-471 GCF_000517525.1 Limulus polyphemus
AGTCTAAATGTGACATACACGTTAAAAGGAAGTAGTCTAAATGTAAATTACACATTAGCAGGAAGAAGTCTAAAATGTGACATACACGTTAAAAGGATGTAGTCTAAATGTGAGATACACATTAGCAGGAAGTAGCCTAAATGTAAAATACGCATTAGCAAGAAGTAGTCTAAATGTAAAATATACATTAGCAGCAAGTAGTCTAAATGTAACATACACGTTAAAATGAAGTAGTCTAAATTTAAGATACACATTAGCACGAAGTAGTCTAAAATGTGAGATACACATTAGCGGAAAGTAGTTTAAATGTAAGATACACATTAGCAGGAAGTAGTCTAAATGTGAGATACACATTAGCAGGAAAGTAGTCTAAATTTAAGATGCACATTAGCACGAAGTAGTCTAAATGTGAGATACACATTTGCAGGAAGTAGTCTAAATGTGACATACACATTAGCAGGAAGTAGTCTA
>NW_013817819.1:0-471 GCF_000517525.1 Limulus polyphemus
ATAACCCCTGGAAAATGTAGGAAATTAAATGTAAATTACTCTCTATAAAATCTTTATTGCTCAGACAAATCATAATTTTTATAGTCATCAATTTTGTTTGGTTACAGAGCTATCGAATAAAAAAAATCAGACCTTTCGTGTCTCACCCATCTGTCACAATTCTTTTTTACGTTTCATTATATATTACCTAAAACCAATAGAAAGTCAAGGTTTTCATCTGTCAAATGACGTATTGTATAACACTGTATTTTGAACAGAATATCATCAATTTCACTCCCTGTACAAAATTCGTTCCCATGGGATAGTTAACAACTAGCTTGGATGAATTTTTAATGGCTTTGTCGCATAGTTAGAAAGCCAAGAATATTTTGAGGTAAATGAATTTATTTACTTTTTGCATGTTATTAGTCTATATTCTTTGATGCATTATTTAATGAAATAAAAATTGTTAAGTGCTTTACTATAATCACT
>NW_013817820.1:0-472 GCF_000517525.1 Limulus polyphemus
TCCAATTCTACTATGCGTTAATTTAACTCTATTTTTGGGAAGGTTGTTTGGATAGTCTACAGAAATGTCCAATTTTACTATGTGTTAATTTAACTATCTTTGGGAAGGTTGTTTGGATAGTGTACAGAAATGTCCAATTCTACTATGTGTTAATTTAACTCTATCTTTGGGAAAGTTGTTTGGATAGTCTACAGAAATGTCCAGTTCTACTATGTGTTAATTTAACTTTATCTTTGAGAAGGTTATTTGGATAGTCTACAGAAATGTCCAATTCTACTACAGGTTAATTTAATTCTATCTTTGGGAAGGTTGTTTGGATAGTCTACAGAAATGTCCAATTTTACTATGTGTTAATTTAACTCTATCTTTGGAAAGTCTACAGAAATGTCCAATTCTACTATGTGTTAATTTAACTATCTTTGGGAAGGTTGTTTGGATAGTCTACAGAAATGTCCAATTTTACTATGTGTTA
>NW_013817821.1:0-472 GCF_000517525.1 Limulus polyphemus
ATGTGCTGGGCACTATGAACCTTGCTGTTGATCGCCTCTTTTGGCAGGAATGTGTTCTGCCCACAAAATGTTCTCTTCACCCTCATATTTTCTGTTGGGTATTCAATCTGTTGGAGGCTCCACTCATTGATGCCTTTGGCATCCTTCTCAACTCCAAACTTCCACTCTTCTGGTTTCCTGCTCCCAGTTTTTCAGCCCTGGCAGATGATCCTTTTAGCCATGACTGGTCTCATTTTTTCCTTTATGCTTATCCATCTCTCTGTCTTTTACCTCAGGTCATCGCCTTGATTTACAATACTTCTTTTCATATCCTTTTGGTAGTGCTTCTCTGGCTGGCTCAGCCTTGGTTCTATCTTTTACTCTACCTACAATACACTCTCTCTTCTTCAACATAAAGCATCACTGTTCCATCATGGGATCTTGTTCCTTCACCTTCGCATATGGGATTTGTCCACTCCATTGCCCGTAAAGC
>NW_013817822.1:0-470 GCF_000517525.1 Limulus polyphemus
GAAAGGATGTTGTTCATTTTGTCGATATATTCTGAATTGTTCATGATGATAGTGGTGTTGCCTTTATCAGCTTTTAGAATTTTAATGTGAGAGACTTTTTTAAGATTATAAATGGATTTGGCCTCATTACTTGTGAGGTTACTTTTCAGTTTACGGGATTGGTTGACTATATTAATAGTCTTGTTCGAGAAGTTTTGTGTGACGTTCTGAAACGGGTTGTTTCATTCTGTTCCACTCCCCAATACCCACCCTTTACCAAGCACTAGAGTTTTTGCAAGCCGTGTTTGCGAGCTTACTTACAATTTGCACATAATTTGTCGGAGAACATCTAAATTGGCGAAGCGTGATATTTTGTGGTGAAATAACGCAACAGGTTTGTTTTTATACTTCTAGGATATGGTTTTTCCTATTTTGTTTTATAACTTGACTTGAAAATGATAGCTACCAAGACAACCACCCGCTTTCATAGC
>NW_013817823.1:0-471 GCF_000517525.1 Limulus polyphemus
GACGCAACACTGCCCCTCCTTAGTATTGTTCGTCCCGAACAATAGCCACATACATTAAACCAATAACAATAACTTAATTATATGTACAGAATTACAACCACAAAATTACAATTCAACAAAGTCTCTTAATTTTACGGGACGTATCTTCTTCCGTACTGGTCTCCGTCTTGTTGGCTTCTGCTTCACGTGGGATTCATCTGCTTCATCAGTAAATGTCCTTTCGTCAGTAACAGTCACATCAGTGGTAGTAACTTCATCAAGAGCTTCACCGTTTCCCTTCTCAAAACTGAGTAGAGTTTCTTCGACGGTAGCTTCTTCAGGTGTCACGTCTTCAGCAGCGTCATTTGTTCTGTTGTCCACTTCATCCCAACTGAAATGTCCTGGACCATGATAACGCCAAAGCCTGTTGGCATGCACCACTTTTGGCTTGCCTCGCCGACCACGTTTTACCTGGAAAGTCACGTCTGAGAG
>NW_013817824.1:0-473 GCF_000517525.1 Limulus polyphemus
AGATGGTATTCTTGTATGGAGATGGAAAATTACAGATGGGAAAGTGACTTGGCAAACAGTTATTCCGAGAAAGTTACGGAAAGTTGTGCTGCATCAATCCCATGATACTCTAACAGGAGGACATCTTGGAATTAGGAAGACATTGAGTCATCTACGACAAAGATTTTACTGGATAGGTATAAGGCGAGATGTGGAAGAATGGTGCAGGACATGCTGCAGGACATGCAGTACATGTTGTGCTAAAAGGCCCATATGACATAATGGATCGTCTCTCAGACGTGACATTCCGGGTAAAATGTGGTCGGCGAGGTAAGCCAAAAGTGGTGCATGCCAACAGGCTTTGGCGTTATCACGGTCCAGGACATTTCAGTTGGGACAAAGTGGACAACAGAACAAATGACGCTGCTGAAGATGTAGCACCTGAAGAAGCCACCGTCGAAGAAGAAACTCTACTCAGTTTTGAGAAGAGAAAC
>NW_013817825.1:0-471 GCF_000517525.1 Limulus polyphemus
CGAACGGTTTAATAACTATCTGACAGGGTGAAAGTAACAACCACACGGATTAATAACTATCTTATATTGTGAAAGTAACAGACAAACGGATTAATAACTATCTGACAGGATGAAAGTAACAGACACACGGATTAATAACCATCTTATATGGTGAAAGTAACAGACACACGGATTAGTAACTATCTTATAAGGTGAAAGTAACAACCACATGGATTAATAACTATCTTATATGGTGAATATAACAGACAAACGGATTAATAACTATCTGACAGGATGAAAGTAACAGACACACGGATTAATAACTATCTTATAAGATGAAAGTAACAGACAAACGGATTAATAACTATCTGACAGAGTGAAAGCAACAGACAAACGGTTTAATAACTATCTTATAAGATGAAAGTAACAGACAAACGGATTAATAACTATCTGACAGTGTGAAAGCAACAGACAAACGGTTTAATAACTATC
>NW_013817826.1:0-468 GCF_000517525.1 Limulus polyphemus
CTTATTGACAGTACACAGTATCGATAAATCTTGTGTCTTCTTATTGACAGTACACAGTATCGTTAAATCTTGTGTCTTCTTATTGACAGTACACAGGTATAGTTAAATCTTGTGTTTCGTTCTTGAAAGTACACAGTATCTTTAAATCTTAGTGTCTTCTTATTGACAGTACACAGTATCATTAAATTTTGTGTCTTCTTATTGACAGTACACAGTATCTTTAAATCTTGTGTCTTCTTATCGACAGTACACAGTATCGTTAAATCTTGTGTACTTCTTATTGACAGTACACAGTATCGTTAAATCTTGTGTCTTCTTATTGACAGTACACAGTATCGATAAATCTTGTGTCTTCTTATTGACAGTACACAGTATCGTTAAAATCTTGTGTCTTCTTAATTGACAGTACACAGTATAGTTAAAATCTTGTGTCTTCTTATTGAAAGTACTCAGTATCGTTAAAATCTT
>NW_013817827.1:0-473 GCF_000517525.1 Limulus polyphemus
AGTTGTTGGAGGAGAAAAAAAGGAAACCAGAAGTACAAATGGAAAAAATTAGTAAATTTAAAAGCGAATTAGATACATTAAGAGACGATTTATTGTCTGTTACACAAGGAGGATACATTGACCATCGACTTAATCAGCCCCAGACAATGGCAAGCCCCTTACAGAGCCCGCAGCTAAACCCTAATGCAGACATATTCAATCCCGTTAGAAGTCACATCCCAGATATAAATGTCAGTAATAGGAGTGATCCAGTGCGAAGGAAGCCACAGGAATATGATGGGAAAATGCTGTGGGAAGCATATAGAGCACAGTTTGAACTACTGGCAGAGATGAATGGATGGACAGAGGAGCAGAAAGCTGTATATCTGGCAACGAGCTTGAAGGGACAACTACTGGAAATACTTGGACAGTTGACAGCACCGACAGGCACAGCTATAGAACACTGGTGTCGGCTCTAGAACTCAGGTACGGAA
>NW_013817828.1:0-640 GCF_000517525.1 Limulus polyphemus
GTTATAATAATAAATAGCTTAAAACCTTTATTTTGTTATAATAATAAATAGCTTAAAACCTTTATTTTGTTATAATAAGACAAAATGATGTGCCCCCCAGTAGCACGCTAGAATCCGGGTTTCGATACCCGTCGTGGGCAGAGCACAGGTAGCCCATTGTGTAGATTTGTGCTTAACTTAAAAAACAAACAAAATGATGTAATATACATCATTTCCCGTATTTTAGTTTCATTATAGCAATGTTGTTTTTTTTACGCTAATAAATTGGTTATTTTTCATAACCCACTTTAAATGTGTCGTATTTTTCTGTTTATCATGGAGAGGTTTAGCACAATTGGAGCGTAATATCTACAACCATTAACAACACTGTCACATTCATACACAATATACAGGAGTATTTAATAATATTATCACGACCTCACGTAATTTTGGTTGAGCACAAAGCTAATAAATGTGCTATCTGTGCTTTTTAAACGCGCTAAGTCTTTAGGCTTACAACAGGTGGGGCATCTTACACAAAATCTAGCATTAAATATTAATACTATCACAACTTTCTCAATATCCAACAATACTTAACAATACTACCTCGATCTTACGCATGCCCAACAATATTTAACAATATTATCAAAATCTTACGCAA
>NW_013817829.1:0-472 GCF_000517525.1 Limulus polyphemus
CGACATCTATATGTTTATGTATTAGAGAATAGAACAACATCTATATGTTCATATATTAGACAACAGAACGACATCTATATATTTATATATTAGAGAATAGAACGACATCTATATATTTGTGTATTAGAGAATAGAACGACATCTATATATTTGTATATTAGAGAATAGAACGACATCTATATATTTATATATTAGACAACAGAACAACATCTATATATTTATATATTAGACAACAGAACGACATCTATATATTTATATATTAGACAACAGAACGACATCTATATATTTATATATTAGACAACAGAACAACATCTATATATTTATATATTAGACAACAGAACGACATCTATATATTTATATATTAGACAACAGAACGACATCTATATATTTGTATAATAGAGAATAGAACGACATCTATATATCTATATATTAGAGAATAGAACGACATCTATATATTTGTATATTGGAGAAT
>NW_013817830.1:0-471 GCF_000517525.1 Limulus polyphemus
TATATATATATATATATGGCTCACTAGGGCGGAACATTTCTTTGTTGGCCACACTTCCCAAGATGTTGAACATGTTGGAAGTAATATTAACCGGAAGTTTGGCTAACAAAGAAATGTCCCGCGTGAAAGTGAACCTGTGGATACACAAGGTGCATCCTGAGTTAAATGTATGTTAAATGATCAAACAACATCATCTTTGCAGAAGGAGGTGAGACGTTGTGGGTTTAAGCACTCACCTCTTCACCCTTGTTTTGATTTTCCATGATGGTCAACTTGTTTAACTTCGGCGTTTTAGATTTCACTTGATAGATGGGATATTCCCAACGCTTTTGGGTACTGTTACCACAAGCTTCATCCGTTTATGACCATGGATGACTGACCGGAAGCGAAAGTATATGCTTTAAATGATTATAAATTCTTTATTGTTTAATAGTGCTGATCTAAATCGCCTATTAGCAATAATTATAATTG
>NW_013817831.1:0-470 GCF_000517525.1 Limulus polyphemus
AATGCTGGTTGTAATGGTAATACCTTCGAAATTAAGAATTTATTGCTAAGAACGTTGTTCAGAATGGCAATTGATTCTGCAGTGATATTTTAATGTTGGGAACGGTGTTTAATATAGTAATGCTTTTAAAGTAAAGGTTTGATGTCAAGAACGTTGTCAGTAATGGTAATGTATTTTAGAATTATGACTTAGTATGAGAACTCTATTCGGAATGGAAATGTATTGGACAGTTGTGTTTGGCCCTAATTGAAAATAATGTAAGATTGTATTTTACATAGAATATCATTATTATATAATATGTGTTATTTGCCACATCCTAGAATATCATTATTATATAATATGTGTTATTTGCCACATCCTAGAATATCATTATTATATAATATGTGTTATTTGCCACATCCTAGAATATCATTATTATATAATATGTGTTATTTGCCACATCCTAGAATATCATTATTATATAATATGTG
>NW_013817832.1:0-472 GCF_000517525.1 Limulus polyphemus
ACTTAGTCTTAACTTCTTGAAGGTGTAATCGTTTAAACATGTAAAGAATTATTGGTATCGTCCATCTTACACTTTGGACAGTTTTATCTGACAGCATAATATCCTGAAATATGTATGGATTAAAATAGTTTTCATACAAGTTAGTGTACAATCTTTGTTATACTTCTGTTGTTACTTACTAAAGTCAGTCCACTTAGAATAAAATGAAAGTTCTGTTCCATTTAAACGTGTGAAAATTATAATATATACACCTGGAAAAAAATTAAGCACCCCCGTGTTTTTTTCAAGTGATTCAGATTCGACGTTCTTGTGACTGATTATAAATTGCCATTCAATCTAAACGTGTTTATCAAATGAAATTATGCATTATTGGGCACAAGAAAACAAGATTATCACCGTAAAATAACAATTTTTAATTTACATATCATGACATCAAAATATGGACAGTTTTCACGCTTAAAATTATCTTTAA
>NW_013817833.1:0-469 GCF_000517525.1 Limulus polyphemus
ATATATATATATATATATAAATGTGTAAATTTAAGAAGAAACACATAATTGGAATACATATTTATGTCCAAACATCATTATGGGGGCTGGAACACCAACTTCAAGGACAGTTTTACTGTCTCCCCCATTGATGTATGTATTCAAATTATTTCTTTCTTCTTAAATTTATTTATATATATATATTATTTTTTGAGCAGCCACCTTCCCACATCTGGCTGCATACAGCGAAAGGTGGCAAAAAATGTAGGATGTTGTGGGCTAGAGCACCCACATCTGCTCTTTTTTATTTTTATTTATTTATTTATTTTCATTTTATTATTAAGAATGTGAGGTCTGCAAAACTGAAATTACACTGGATAAACGGTGTACCCCCAACACAATTTGGGTCTTACTTCTGCCAGTGCCTCAAAAACCAGGGCACATTGCATAACTACCCACCTCATGGTGTGTGCCTAGTGGTACATGTTTG
>NW_013817834.1:0-472 GCF_000517525.1 Limulus polyphemus
CAAACAAACAAGCCCCCCCAGTGGCACAGCGGTATGTTTGCGGACCTACAACGCTAGAAACCGGGTTTCGATACCCGTGGCGGGCAGAGCACAGATAGCCCATTGTGTAGCTTTGTGCTTAAATTCAAACAAACAAGCCCCCAGTGGCACAGCGGTATGTCTGCGGACTTACAACGCTAGAGACCGGGTTTCGATACCCGTGGCGGGCAGAGAACAGATAGCCCATTGTGTAGCTTTGTGCTTAAATTCAAACAAACAAGCCCCCAGTGGCACAGCGGTATGTCTGCGGACTTACAACGCTAGAAACCGGGTTTCCATACCCGTGGTGGGTAGAGCACAGATAGCCCATTGTGTAGCTTTGTGCTTAACTTCAAACAAACAAGCCCCCCAGTGGCACAGCGGTATGTCTGCGGACTTACAAGGCTAGAAACCGGGTTTCGATACCCGTGGCGGGCAGAGAACAGATAGCCCA
>NW_013817835.1:0-473 GCF_000517525.1 Limulus polyphemus
ACTGCTGGTAAAGGATGAGAATGAACAAAAAAGTTGAGCAAAAGATGAAGATGAGTAGATAAAGAAAAAGAGAAAGGAATGGAAAAGAAGAGATGCCTAACTTGAAAGAAAACATTTAGGTGAAGGAGGCTCATACAACAAGGGAACCCAAGATTGGGCAATGATTACTTTAGAAAGAAAAAAAAAAAAACGTCACAAACCTGTGTAGTCGAAGCAGTGAAGGATGAAAGTGCAAGTACCTAATTCACTTCGAGAAAATGATTGAGAAGCAAAAGCAGATGTGGAAACAACAACGATAAAACACTGGTTCAGCTGAAGTAACAGAAGCAGGAGATAAAGCATTCTGGAATTGAGATAAGAGCAGAACCAACCACATGGTGTTTTGACCATCAGAGTGTTACCAGTCGCCATTACAATACTGGATAATTCTTATAAAGAAGTGTTAAAACCTTGAAAGATATCAGAAACGTGGT
>NW_013817836.1:0-472 GCF_000517525.1 Limulus polyphemus
GATTTTTTCGACTTTGATAACGGGTCTTTTTAATCTTCATTACTCTAGATTTACATGACTTTTATAATGGTCTTTTTATTCCTTCTTGCACTAGATTTTGTTGACATTCATAACGGTTTGTTTAGTCCTTCGTCCGCAAGATTTTGTTGACTTTGATAAATGTCTTTTTATTACTTCTTACACTACATTTTAGAGACTTTCATAACGTTCTGTTTAGTCATTCTTACACTAGATTCTCATGACTTTGATAACGGTCTTTTAGTCCTTCTTACACTAGATTTTTTTCGTCTTTGATAACGGTCTTTTTAGCAGTTCGTAAACTAGATTTTTTGACATTCATAATGGTATTTTTAGTCTTTCTTACACTAGATGTTTTCGACTTTGATAACTGTCTTTTTAGTCATTCTTCCACTTGATTTGTTCAACTTTGATAACGGTCTTTTAGTCCTTCTTACACTAGATTTTTTTCGTC
>NW_013817837.1:0-468 GCF_000517525.1 Limulus polyphemus
TGACGCAACAATATATTTTTATGAACAGAAGTACTCAAACGTACAGAATATTTTTGGTTTATAACACAGTTTATGACCCATTCAAAAAATTAAACTTAACTTCAAAAATATTATGGATAGGACATCCTCGTTCTATTTAACTTGACGAACAACTCATAAAGTTTTTTTTTGTCTTAGTATACTTCCACATGTGCACCTTCGCCTCTTGCACACGATCAACTGTTACATTAAATACACTTGGACGTCCAGCTTCTTTTTGTTGTAACACACTACCAGTTGCTAACAATTTCTCAAACCCAGTTTTTTTGCTATTCTTGGTTGGTGGGTTTGTTTCATAAATGCATCGGTAATTTCGCTGCACTGACACGATTGATTTGGATTCAGCAAACCACACACACTGAGCTTTTTCCTGGGGTGTTGCTATTTCATTTTTCACTTTCCTTTTTAGCAATGCTCCTACAACGGATC
>NW_013817838.1:0-472 GCF_000517525.1 Limulus polyphemus
GTCTATTCTACATACCCAAGAATACCCAAAGAGCTGTTATGGACCAGCCTCTATCAAGAAGATCAACGACTACAATAAGAACCTTACCAAGCTCGCACACTGCTCTAATCATCTGACCTTCCTGCTATGCGCAGAGATTTGAATATCATCCCATACTTTCTGATACTCAAAGAAACTACTTTCGCCAGAACTACTAAGATAAAAAAAAGTAATCGACAATACGAACAGTGTATTTGATAATTTTCTTATTCATTGTACATAAGCAAAAACAGCAGTTAACAATGTCGAAAGTGATAACCAGTATATAGTTGCGAAAAGGACATCAAAGTAGTAGAAGAGGATTTCACACATTTAAAGGAAGCATTTTCGATCTTGAATATTATGGATATAGTGTGGTTAGAATACTATTATTATACACTATTCTAGTTCTTGAAATTCCTAAGAGGTTTGATAAAGAATTCATTGTTAAAAG
>NW_013817839.1:0-472 GCF_000517525.1 Limulus polyphemus
GTACATTTGCAGTTATGTTAAACTTATATTAAAGTTTTTCTTCATTACCCATTCAAGCCGCCTCCAGCCATTATGATGTTTATATTAGTTGTATTTCCCGGAATACTATTCAGAATTGTACATCGTTTGCAGTTTAGTTATAGTTTCGAACACCCAATATAGATGGCAGCCTGAGCAATCGTTTTGGTACTTTTTTTAGCAAGTCAAAATTGATATTAAGACTAGTTTTGAACAAATGACATGTGACCAAATTAAATTGTAATACATATTAAGAAAATAGAACGAAGTAACTGAAATTACCCGTAATGTCTTAATTATATATATATATATAAACTAATCGCATAGACAGGTAAATAAAAAAAAGTCACCAATAATAACAATTTTTAATAATATGACAAGTACCTATTTATTACGTGGTATTTCACATTTAGAAGTTGATTGAGTTTTTTCCCTTTTCTTATATACAACAAAC
>NW_013817840.1:0-472 GCF_000517525.1 Limulus polyphemus
AAAAGATTGTTTTGAAGGTTTAAACAACAAAATTGGGCTTCATTAATATCAATTTATAGCAGTTTTTTACATATATATATATATATTCTTTTAATGAAGTGGAATTACTTAAGAAATTAAATATACTCTACCCAAAATTCCACTTAAACTTTGATTTTGAATCCTTTTGGAATAATTCTACAAATTTGTTAAGTTTCAATAACAAATATTCATAATTATCTTACCAGGTGAAACTGCAGATAGATGTAGATCAGCTAGACTGAAAGATGTAGATAGTAATGCTTTTGTAGTGATAGCTTAAATAGACAGAAATATATAGGTAGCAAAGCTTTGGTAGTTCTGTTAGACTGAAAGATGTAGATAGTAATGCTTTTGTAGTGATAGCTTAAATAGATAGAAATATGTAGGTAGCAAAGCTTTGGTAGTTCTGTTAGACTGAAAGATGTAGACAGTAATGCTTTTGTAGTGATAG
>NW_013817841.1:0-701 GCF_000517525.1 Limulus polyphemus
TCTGTCCTTAGTGGTGATAGTAAAAGTATCTGTCTCTACTGCTGAAAGTAAAAAGTATTTGTACTTAGTGCTGAAAGTAATAAGTATCTGTCCCTACTGCTGAAAGTAAAAAGCATCTGTCCTTAGTGCTGACAGTAAAAAGTATCTGTCCTTAGTGCTGAAAGTAAAAAGTATGTGTTCCTAGTGCTCAAAGTAAAAAGTATCTGTTCGTTGTGCTAAAAGTAAAAAGTATCTGTTATTAGTGCTGAAAGTAAAAAGTATCTGTCCTCAGTGCTGAAGTAAAAGTATGTGTTCCTAGTGCTGAAAGTAAAAAGTATCTGTCCTTAGTGCTGAAAGTTAAAATTATCTGTCCTTAATGCTGACAGTAAAACGTATCTGTCCTTAGTGCTGAAAGTAAAAAGTATCTGTAATTAGTGCTGAAAGTAAAAGTATCTGTCCTTAGTGCTGATAGTAAAAAGTATCTGTCTCTACTGCTGAAAGTAATAACTATCTGTCTCTAGTGCTGAAAGTAAAAAGTATGTATTCCTAGTGCTCAAAGTAAAAAGTATCTGTCCCTAGTGCTGAAAGTAAAAAGTATCTGTCTTTAGTGCTGAAAGTAAAAAGTATCTGTCGGTTGTGCTAAAAGTAAAAAGTATCTGTCTCTAGTGCTGAAAGTAAAAAGTATTTGTCCGTTTTGCTAAAAGTGAAAAGTATCTGTTATT
>NW_013817842.1:0-504 GCF_000517525.1 Limulus polyphemus
TATCTGGTCATCTGTACTAGTTACCTAATATCTGGTCTTCTGTTACACTTATCAAATACCTGGTTATCTTTTATACTTATCAAATATCTGGTTATCTGTTACACTTATCAAATATCTAGTCTTTTGTTATACTTATCAAATATCTGGTCACCCATTACACCTATCAAATATCTGGTTATCTGTCACACTTATCAAATATCTGGTTATCTGTTATACTTATCAAATATCTGTTTTTCTATTACACTTATCAAATATCTGGATATCTGTTATACTTATCAAATATCTGGTTATCTATAATACTTTCCAAATATCTGGTTATCTGTCACACTTATCAAATATCTGGTTATCTGTTATACTTATCAAATATCTGTTTTTCTATTACACTTATCAAATATCTGGATATCTGTTATACTTATCAAATATCTGGTTATCTATAATACTTTCCAAATATCTGGTTATCTGTTATACTTTTGATATTTGTGGGTCATCTGTTATACTTATCAA
>NW_013817843.1:0-471 GCF_000517525.1 Limulus polyphemus
CCTACTTTTATATATACCAATAACTTTATAATCAATTGAAAGCTATATATTTATTCTATATAATTCTTTCAGTCTTCCTAAGTTATTTATGAGAGAAATGCTCTTATATCATTGGAAAGTTTGAAGTATTGCTTTCAGTGCTATTTGATGATTAGAAATTATATTTTTTTAGACCCAAATACAATTTAGTTAGGAAACCTGGTAAATTACAGTGGATGTTTGTGGTATTGCTACAATAATTTTTTTGTATTCCAAAGTGCTTATATAAAGTCAACAGAAGTTAATTTTTCTGCCTTCATGTGAATTTGGATCGTGAGTAGCAGAGATCGTTGTTTTTCAAATCTTTTTTATTTACTGTTTTATGTTCGAAGAAAACTAACTGACATTTAAATATTTATTTGAAAACATTAGGTATATATACATATATATTTGTGTGTGTGTGTGTGTGTGTGTGTGTGTGTGTGTATATAA
>NW_013817844.1:0-472 GCF_000517525.1 Limulus polyphemus
ACGGGTATCGAAACCCGGATTCTAGCGTTGTAAATCAGCAGACACACCGCTGTGCCACTGGGGAGCCACGAATATTGTTTGCTTGTAATTAAGCACAAAGCTACACAATGGGCTATCTGTGTTCTGCCCATCACGGGTATCGAAACCCGGATTCTAGCAGACATACCGCTGTGCCACTGGGAGGTGTTGGAAAATTATTATGGAATTATTTCAACAAGTTTAATTCGAAGAACATTAATGAAGAGTGATTTACGTCATTATAGCGCAAGAATTTGAGAAAACTTAAAGTTTACTTTAGATAAATGGAAATTAGTGTACAGTACCTAATCACAAAGATTTATAATTAATAATGGCTGGAAACGGCTTGAATGGGTAATGAAGAAAAACTTTAATATAAGTTTAACATAACAGCAAATGTACAACGTTTCGACAAGGTTTTGTCATCATCAGGTACCCAAATTTAGGAATTAGC
>NW_013817845.1:0-471 GCF_000517525.1 Limulus polyphemus
AGGTTTATTGGATCGCAGGTTTAACGAGTAGCTGAAGGTTTATTGGGTCGCAGGTTTACCGTGTAGCTGAAGGTTTATTGGATCGCAGGTTTAACGGGTAGCTGAAGGTTTATTGAATCGTAGGTTTACCGTGTAGCTGAAGGTTTATTGAATCGTAGGTTTACCGTGTAGCTGAAGGTTTATTGAATCGTAGGTTTACCGGGTAGCTGAAGGTTTATTGGATCGCAGGTTTACCGGGTAGCTGAAGGTTTATTGGATCGCAGGTTTAAGGGGTAGCTGAAGGTTTATTGAATCGTAGGATTACCGGGTAGCTGAAGGTTTATTGAATCGTATGTTTACCGTGTAGCTGAAGGTTTATTGGATCGCAGGTTTAACGGGTAGCTGAAGGTTTATTGAATCGTAGGATTACCGGGTAGCTGAAGGTTTATTGAATCGTAGGTTTACCGTGTAGCTGAAGGTTTATTGGATCGC
>NW_013817846.1:0-472 GCF_000517525.1 Limulus polyphemus
AAAGACCCATAGTCCAGTTTGGATCGAATTAAAGCACGATAGATCCTGAGCATAGAACATCGATCCGCTCCCCAAGAGCTAGAAGAGAGGACACGGAGGATGTTCAGAGCCCTTGCACACTTGACACGCAGCTGCTTGATGTGTGGAATGAAGCTAAGCTTACGGTCAAAGAGAAGCCCCAAGAACTTTGCCTCAGGGACCACATGAATGACTATATCGCCGCAAAAATGCATGCAAACGGTTTTAGAAAAAGAGAATTTAAAACCATTTGCAGTGGTCCATGTCAACAACCGATTGAGGGCAGTCTGAAGCTGCCGCTCAATAAACCTCATGTTCGACGACTGGCACGAGATGTGGAAGTCGTCGACATAGAGCCCATTTGCAACAGTTGGAGGAAGATTTGTAGTGATGGCATTAATTTTAACACTAAAAAGTGTGACACTCAAGACACAGCCCTGAGGGACTCCAAGTT
>NW_013817847.1:0-472 GCF_000517525.1 Limulus polyphemus
GTACAATACTCCACTTTACTCGTCGTTTTGTACAATACTCCATATTTACTCGTCGTTTTGTACAATACTCCACTTTACTCGTCGTTTTGTACAATACTCCATATTTACTCGTCGTTTCGTACAATACTCCACTTTACTCGTCGTTTTGTACAATACTCCATGTTTACTCGTCGTTTTGTACAATACTCCACTTTACTCGTCGTTTTGTACAATACTCCATATTTACTCGTCGTTTCGTACAATACTCCACTTTACTCGTCGTTTTGTACAATACTCCATGTTTACTCGTCGTTTTGTAAAATACTCCATATTTACTCGTCGTTTTGTACAATACTCCACTTTACTCGTCGTTTTGTACAATACTCCATGTTTACTCGTCGTTTTGTACAATACTCCATCTTTACTCGTCGTTTTGTAAAATACTCCATATTTACTCGTCGTTTTGTACAATACTCCACTTTACTCGTCGTTT
>NW_013817848.1:0-770 GCF_000517525.1 Limulus polyphemus
GTGGTTGTATACTATATGGTGGACACAGTGTGGTTGTATACTATATGGCGGACACGGTGTGGTTGTATACTATATGGCGGACACAGTGTGGTTGTATATTATATGGTGGACACAGTGTGGTTGAAGTACTATTGTATACTATATGGTGGACACAGTGTGGTTGTATACTATATGGTGGACACGGTGTGGTTGTATACTATATGGCGGACACAGTGTGGTTGTATATTATATGGTGGACACAGTGTGATTGTATACTATATGGTGGACACAGTATGGTTGAAGTACTATTGTATACTATATGGCGGACGCAGTGTGGTTGAAGTACTATTGTATACTATATGGTGGACACAGTATGGTTGAAGTACTATTGTATACTATATGGTGGACACAGTATGGTTGAAGTACTATTGTATACTATATGGTGGACACAGTGTGGTTGTATACTATATGGTGGACAAAGTATGGTTGAAGTACTATTGTATACTATACGGCGGACACAGTGTGGTTGAAGCTATTGTAAACTATATGGCGGACACAGTGTGGTTAAAATACTATTTTATACTATATGGCGGACACAGTGTGGTTAAAGCTATTGTAAACTATATTGCGAACACAGTGTGGTTGAAGCTATTGTAAACTATATGGCGGACACAGTGTGGTTGAAGTACTATTGTATACTATATGGTGGACACAGTGTGGTTGAAGCTATTGTAAACTATATGGCAGGACACAGTGTGGTTGTATACTATATGGCGGACACAGTGTGGTTG
>NW_013817849.1:0-470 GCF_000517525.1 Limulus polyphemus
GTAAGAACGTTTAATTTACACTCTTTAACTAACAGAGAACTGGATAGAAAAACAGGAATCGATTACTTACACTGACAGACAGAACCGGTCCGATCTTGAACATAGAATACCGGTAAGAACGTTTAATTTACACTCTTTAACTAACATAGAACTGGATAGAAAAACAGGAATCGATTACTTACACTGACAGACAGAACAGGTCCGATCTTGAACATAGAATACCGGTAAGAACGTTTAATTTACACTCTTTAACTAACAGAGAACTGGATAGAAAAACAGGAATCGATTACTTACACTGACAGACAGAACCGGTCCGATCTTGAACATAGAATACCGGTAAGAACGTTTAATTTACACTCTTTAACTAACAGAGAACTGGATAGAAAAACAGGAATCGATTACTTACACTGACAGACAGAACCGGTCCGATCTTGAACATAGAATACCGGTAAGAACGTTTAATTTACACT
>NW_013817850.1:0-698 GCF_000517525.1 Limulus polyphemus
TGTTCTTTCGTTGGCGACTTCTTTTAAAATATACAGTAAAAGTAATTCAAAGTCCAATCTAGTTCTAGAATTGTTTTATCTTTAACTTCAGCCATGATCATCTGGAATTGTCTTATCTTTCACTTCAGCCATGATCACCTAGAATTGTCTTATCTTTAACTGAAACCATGATCATGTAGAATTGTCTTACCTTTAACTTCAGCCATGATAACCTAGAATTGTCTTGCCTTTAACTTCAGCCATGATCATCTAGAATTGTCTTATCTTTAACTTCAGCCATGATCATCTAGAATTGTCTTATCTTTAACTTAAGCCATGATAACCTAGAATTGTCTTGCTTTTAACTTCAACCACGATCATCTAGAATTGCCTTATCCTTAACTTAAACCACGATCATCTAGAATTGTCTTATCTTTAACTTCAACCACGATCATCTAGAATTGTCTTATCTTTAACTTCAGCCATGATAACCTAGAACTGTCTTATCTTTAACTTCAACCATGATCACCTAGAATTGTCTTATCTTTAACTTCAACCACGATCATCTAGAATTGTCTTATCTTTAACTTCAGCCATGATGACCTAGAATTGTCTTGCCTTTAACTTAAACCATGATCATGTAGAATTGTCTTATCTTTAACTTCAGCCATGATCATCTAGAATTGTCTTGCCTTTAACTTCAGCCATGATCATCTAGA
>NW_013817851.1:0-472 GCF_000517525.1 Limulus polyphemus
TGAGAATGGTGTGCAAACTGATCCTGATAAGGTGAAAGCAGTGCGTGACTGGAAAACAACAGACAATGTGGGAGAGTGAAGAAGTTTCTTGGGACTCTGTACTTATTACCGGAAGTTTGTGAAGGACTTTGCAACTATAGCTGCTCCACTACATGATTTGACTAAAAAAGGCCAGAAGTTTGAATGGACAGTTTCTTGCCAGCATTCTTTCAAGATGTTGAAGGAAAAATTGGCATCCACTCCACTTTTAAAGCTTCCAGATCCCTCACTGGATTGTGATACTAGTAATGTCGGAATTGGAGGAGTGTTGTCTCAGAAAGTGGGCGAAAACGAATATGTGGTGTTGAGTAGACCAGAGAGGAACTACTGTGTAACACGGAGGGAACTCCTTGCTATAGTAAAAAGTCTGACATATTTCCATCCTTACCTCTATGGTGCAAAGTTTACCATCAGGACAGACCATGCTGCGTTT
>NW_013817852.1:0-473 GCF_000517525.1 Limulus polyphemus
TGATGTGTTAAATTCTTCATTAATGTTGATAAAACCACAATTATATAGAAAACCTCTTGTGTGACATAACGAGCTTAAGTACAAGTTTCAATATATACATTATTTCCACTAATTTACAAACTCTCTATCGTGGTGAGTTGTTATATTATTAATTTAGATAAACTAATTATTAAACTTAATCATTATGATGATTTAAGTTAAGTCCCTTAGGTTGGAGAATGATCGTTTATGACGAAAATTAATCACGTTAGATTCTCTTGTTGTTTGTATCTGTTTACAAAAAAAGAAATTATTGATAATATATACTCCGATGAACACAGTTTAATATATTTTGATACATATATATTCTTTATGCTACAAAATTTTGTATACATGCATCAAAAGTTCTCATTTGTAACGCTTATGTCACCGCTAGAAGGCACCAGATGAGAATTACCGTCAGTCGTGCCTTTGTATAGGTGTCGCTTCAATCG
>NW_013817853.1:0-1224 GCF_000517525.1 Limulus polyphemus
GAAATACTTAAAGTACTCGCAAGGCTTCTGCGCTCTCTTGTTGATTTGGACAAGACTAGCATCCGTTCATCACTTGATTTATAAAGTTTCGAGCGTTCTTCAATTTCGAAAATACCTTTTTTACGTGTTCTTGATATACTATTTAAAATCTATAGACATCGAAGAGAATATCTTAATGACTAACGATGGCCGTCTTCAACTATAGAGAGAGGTCTTGTTATAGTTTAGCAAATATTAAACTCTAGAGGCTGTTTTGTCGACTTGATCACGTTCCAAGTTCCGTAGTGGTTTAAGGATTGGTGACAAAGTGTTTCTCAAGTTATGATCGGCCCCGAGGGTAGAGCATGTTGGGTAGCAGGCAGCCAAATGACAAGGTACTCTACCTGCCATTACTTTGAACTCAAACAGTGAATGTCTAATGACAAATTACTGAAAGGTCAAAGATACTTCTTATTTTATCTCATAAAACAAACAAATATGGAAACCACTAACAAAAACCTCTCCTGCCATCACTTGGATATCGGTTTTTATCCCTCTGGTGTCCTAAAAATGAATTAACCATATTTCCTAAGGTTCGTGACTTTTTGTGGCCTCACCCTTTTCCCATATTGCCTTTCATAAATTTTCTAAACATGAGTATTACAGAAATAAGTAATACTTGGAAAATGGAAAACAACTTACAGTAGATACTGCTTATTTCTCCCAAGTCTTATGACGTAATAGGTTTCCATTACTTTAGGTTGGAGGAACTGTTTTTGTAACATTGTTGGTTTTCATTACGTTAAGATGAAGGAACTGTTTTTTCTAATGTTGTTGGTTTTTATTACGTTAAGGTAAAGGAACTGTTTTTGTAACATTGTTGGTTTTTATTCAAAAACAGTTCCTCCACCTTAACGTCGTTATTGTTGGTTTTTATTGCGCTCAAGCAGCTAAGTTTACTCTTAAATATAAATGTAAAAAAATTATTTTCTATTTAACTAAAGGTGAATCTGAAAAGAGAATCTGTGACGTGAAGCCTAATGCTTTTTTTTGACTGGCTATACCATCTGCTATAGGGTCATCAGCATAGCTTGGTTCAACAAACTAAAGAAACACCATTAAGCCTGTTATAATGGTGAAGTTATGTAATGTGTATGGGTTACTATATGGTGAAGTTATGTAATATCTATGAGTTACTATATGGTGAAGTTATGTAATGTCTGTGGGTTACTGTATGGTGAAGTT
>NW_013817854.1:0-1149 GCF_000517525.1 Limulus polyphemus
TTATGTTTAAGGCTGGAGAATTGTGTCGCAGCCCTTCAGAGGTAGGATATTACTGTTTAGGCTGGAGAATTGTGTCGCAGCCCTTTCAGAGGTAGGATATTATTGTTTAAGGCTGGAGAATTGTGTCGCAGCCCTTTCAGAGGTAGGATATTATTGTAAAGCAAGATTGTTAAAGATTTAAAGCCAAAGAACATGGCATTCTGAATAAAAGAACTTTTAATGTTCCTTGTGAAAGAAACTTTCTCACATCAAAACAGTTAAGACAGCAGCCATCTCTCAAGCCACAATCCAAGTCAATCTGGAGGAACTTCCTCGTCATTGTGATGAAGTTGGACAAATCTCCTGGCACCACTAACAATACAATACACAGGGATTTGAAGATGACGAAAGTTCATAAGCTTCCAGTCATACTTCAAAATCAACAGCTGTTTCCATGAAAAAGGTAGTTAAAGAAACTGGAATCACAGCAATACCATTATACCACAAGCATACTTCAAAATCAACAGCTGTTTCCACGAGGAAGGTAGCTAAAGAAACTGGAGTCACAGCAATACTATTCGAACACAAGCATACTTCAAAATCAACAGCTGTTTCCCTGAGAAAAGTAGCTAAAAAAACTGAAATCACAGCGATACCATTCTACCACAAGCATACTTCAAAATCAACAGCTGTTTCCATGAGAAAAGCAGCTAAAAAACTGAAATCACAGTAATTCCATTTAACCACAAGCAAACTTAAAATCAACAGCTGTTTCCATGCGAAAGGTAGCTAAAGAAACTGGAGTCACAGCAATACTATTCTACCACAAGCATACTTCAAAATCAATAGCTGTTTCCATGAGAAAGGTAGCTAAAGAAACTGGAATCACAGCAATACATTCGACCACAAGCATACTTCAAAATCAACAGCTGTTTCCATGAGAAAGGTAGCTAAAGAAACTGGGATCACAGCAATACATTCGACCACAAACATACTTCAAAATCAACAGCTGTGTCCATGAGAAAGGTAGATAAAGAAACTGGAATCACAGCAATACATTCGACCACAAACATACTTCAAAATCAACAGCTGTTTCCATGCGAAAGGTAGCTAAAGAAACTGGAGTCACAGCAATACTATTCTACCACAAGCATACTTCAAAATCAATAG
>NW_013817855.1:0-471 GCF_000517525.1 Limulus polyphemus
GTACTTATACCTTAGTAGAAATAGTAATTTAACTTTTACTAACATATATATATATATATATATATACATATCAGAAGTACATTTAAATATAGTAATTGTTTTAGTACTTAAATATTCCCTGAAAATATATTATGTTTTTTGTTCTTAAAAGATAATTAAGATCCATAATGTATAACTTTACAGGTACCTTCAGGTCTTCCTATAACCTTAGAAGAAGCTGTCCAGAGGTATGGGGCAGTCACTTTCAAAGCTCCTGTTATTACAGTTTTGGATACAAATGGCAAAATAGGAAACTCTCTAACATATGGTAAGTAAAGGATAACTATTTTTTAATGTCAGTTTTGAAAGTCCATGAGGAGATGAGATAAACTTATTTTTTATTTTAAAATGTCACATTACTAGTAGTTTTATTTTAAAGTGTCACAGCACTAGTAGTTTTATTTTAAAATGTCACAGCACTAGTAGTTTTAT
>NW_013817856.1:0-472 GCF_000517525.1 Limulus polyphemus
CGCGTGTCTTCTTATTGTACAGTACACAGTATTGTTAAATCTTGTGTTTCTTATTGATAGTACAAAGTATCATTAAATCTCGTGTCTTCTTGTTGATAATACACAGTATTGTTAAATTTGTGTCTTCTTATTGATAGCACACAGTATTGTTTAATGTTGTGGCTTGTTATTGATAGTACACAGTGTCGTTAAATCTTGTGTCTTCCTATTGACAGTACACAGTATTGTTAAATCTTGTGTCTTCTTATTCACAGTACACAGTATGGTTAAATTTTTATGTCTTCTTATTGACAGTACACAGTATTGTTAAATCTTGTGTCTTCTCATTGATAGTACACAGTATGGTTAAATTTTTATGTCTTCTTATTGACAGTAAACAGTATTGTTAAATCTTGTGTTTTCTTATTGATAGTACAAAGTATCATTAAATCTTGTGTCTTCATATTGACAGTACACAGTATTGTTAAATCGT
>NW_013817857.1:0-472 GCF_000517525.1 Limulus polyphemus
CATGTCTTATGAATAATTCCGTATTTTGACAAATCTTACGAATGTTCCGTATTTTGACAAATCTTACGAATATTTCTGTATTTTGACAAATCTTATGAATAATTCCGTATTTTGTCATATTTTATGAATACTTCCGTATTTTCACGTGTAATGAATATTTCCGTACTTTGACATGCCTTATGAATATTTCCGTACTTTGACATGCCTTATGAATAATTCCGAATTTTGTCATATTTTATGAACACTTCCGTATTTTCACGTGTAATGAATATTTCCGTACTTTGACATGCCTTATGAATAATTCCGTATTTTGTCATATTTTATGAATACTTCCGTATTTTCCCGTGTAATGAATATTTCCGTACTTTGACATGCCTTATGAATATTTCCGTACTTTGACATCCCTTATGAATACTTCCGTATTTTGACATGCCTTATGAATATTTCCGTATTTTGACATGCCTTATGAATA
>NW_013817858.1:0-472 GCF_000517525.1 Limulus polyphemus
GTTTGGTTGGGTAACTTAGGTTGCCAATGGACTTGATAACAGGGTGCTCACCCTATGAAGAGTTGCCTGAAAATGTGCCAGAGTTTGTGAAAGTGTTATCTGAAAGGATGGATGATATTCATCGTCAAGTGTGTTCAAACTTGAAAAAATCTGCTGATTCTATGAAGCTATGTTACGATAAGAGATTTATTGAAGTCAGCTTTGTACCAGGAGACAAGGTGTGGTTGTATAATCCCAGGAAGACCAAAGGGAAGTCTCTTAAGTTGCCTTCTCCATGGGAAGGCCCTTATGACATAGTGGATTGTCTCTCAGACATGACTTTCCAAATAAAATGTGGTCGGTGAGGTAAGCCAAAGGTGGTGTATGCCAACAGGCTTTGGCGTTATCACAGTCCAGGACATTTCAGTTGGAACAAAATGAACAACAGAACAAATGACGCTGCTGAAGACGTGTCACCTGAAAAGCCACTGTT
>NW_013817859.1:0-470 GCF_000517525.1 Limulus polyphemus
CGGTAATGGTCACATCAGTGGTAGAGAGTTTACGAAGGGCTTCACTATTTCCCTTCTCAAAACCGAGTAGAGCTTCTTTTTCGACAGTAGCCTTTCCAGGTGACACGTCTTCAGTGGCGTCTTTTGTTCCATTGTTCACTTCATTCACCTTTGGCTTACCTCGCCACCCACATTTTATCCAGAAAGTCACGTCTGAGAGATGATCCACTATGTCATATGGGCCTTCCCATGGAGATGACAACTTAGGAGACTTCCCTTTAGTCTTCCTGGGATTATACAACCCCACCTTGTCTCCTGGTACAAAGCTGACTTCAGTAGATCTCTTATCATAAGATAAATTCATGGAATCAGCAGACGTTTTCAAGTTTGAACGCACTTGATGGTGAATATTATCCATCCTTTCTGACAACACTTTCACGAATTCTAACACATTTTCAGGCAACTCTTCATAAGGTGGGCGTCCTGTTAAC
>NW_013817860.1:0-471 GCF_000517525.1 Limulus polyphemus
GCCATGTAGTGCAGGCGTATTTTATGACTAACCTAATGTATGTTTTATATATTTTGAGTGTAGTGTCTGGCGAAGCTCCTTAATTATTATCTGTCAGACACGAGATACCTCATTCTAAGCCAGATTCAACTTTTGATACTTTTGATATGTTTAATCCTCATCAGTTTTGAATCGCAAATTAATTATAAAACTTTTGCAGATGTGGCGAGTTCGGTTTATTCTGCTTTGTTTTGTTGATTTTGTGAATAATATGACCTGTGTTTTATGGGTGCTTATTTTGTTACAGAATTGTTGTATTTCATGTAATAGTGGTTGTATATTGTATGATGCTGTTATAGGATTTTGTGCACTATTTCAAATAGAGTGAGACTAACAGAATAGAAAGATAAGAAGAATAGTATATTTCGTCAAAGAGAGTTCTAAAGTAACTGAATTAACCTTAGTGGACAAAGAGAGAAAAAGCAGCAGACG
>NW_013817861.1:0-467 GCF_000517525.1 Limulus polyphemus
AATCTGCAAATAGGTACAGCGGCTCGTAGAATTTATGCTTATCCACACCACCCGAACCCTCACGATGATCAGTCAACAGTTTTAGGCAACTGTTAACCTGCAAATAGATACAGTGGCTCGTAGAATTTATGTTCATCCACATCACCCGAACCCTCACGATGATCAGTCAACAGTTTTAGGCAACTGTTAACCTGCAAATAGATACAGTGGCTCGTAGAATTTATGTTCATCCACATCACCCGAACCCTCACGATGATCAGTCAACAGTTTTAGGCAACTGTTAACCTGCAAATAGATACAGCGGCTCGTGGAATTTATGTTTATCCACACCACCCGAACCCTCACGATGATCAGTCAACAGTTTTAGGCAACTGTTAACCTGCAAATAGGTACAGCGGCTCGTGGAATTTATGTTTATCCACACCACCCGAACCCTCACGATGATCGGTCAACAGTTTTAGGCAACT
>NW_013817862.1:0-473 GCF_000517525.1 Limulus polyphemus
GTCCTGTCAACAAGAAGGTACAGGATTTATCAATACTGTGTCCTGTCAATAAGAAGACACAAGATTTAACAATACTGTGTCCTGTCAACAAGAAGGTACAGGATTTAAAAATACTGTGTCCTGTCAATAAGAAGATACAGGATTTATCAATACTGTGTACTGTCAAAAAGAAGACACTCGATTTAACAATACTGTGTCCTGTCAATAAGAAGATTCTGGATTTTTCAATACTGTGTACTTTCAATAAGAAGACATAATTTAACAATACTGTGTCCTGTCAATAAGAAGATAAAGATTTTATCAATACTGTGTACTGTCAATAAGAAGACAAAAGATTTAACGATACTGTGTACTATCATAACAAGTAATAAGATTTAATGATACTGTGTACTATCAATAACAAGCCACAAGATTTAACAATACTGTGTCCTGTCAATAAGAAGATACAGGATTTATCAATAATGTGTTTTGTC
>NW_013817863.1:0-472 GCF_000517525.1 Limulus polyphemus
TGCTTCTGAAGAAAAAATTTACATTTTATCTGTTACTTTTCAATAATTAATCTCTGTATAGGTTCGGTAGACTTGACCGATCTCGCAACCATCATAAAAAATTTTGAAATAAATTTAAGTTGTACCTCTTTCATTCTAGAATGAACACAAATTATAACACAAAAACATAAATGTTTAGACTAAATATCTTAATTCTCATAATATGATACATTTATATATATTTATTACTTTATTATATTGACCTTTCAGCCATGCCTGGCTAACAATACAGAATTTACAATGACGCGACTCGTGTGCACTCATGTTACCGTATCAAATAACATAAAACTGACCTTTGGTCTGTACAAAGTAACTTGTCTTGGCTGTGTTTTAGTAGACTAGTATTTTGTAAAATACAGTCACATTTCAATTATTATACATTATATATGTATATAGATTATTGTCAATTTGAAATAAGTTCTTAAACAGTAAA
>NW_013817864.1:0-472 GCF_000517525.1 Limulus polyphemus
ATTCATCTGTAGATCAAGTACAAGTCCTAGAGTACAACGTACAAGTAAGTGTATGTTTAACAAAAAGAAAAATACGAGACCGTAAAAAAGATAAATGTAGAAAATGCTATGAAAACATTTGCAGATCTAAAGTCAAGAAAAAAAAATGTGTGTTTTTTCAGCATCTGTTCTTTTGCTCATATTCTTTAATTTATTAGTAGAAAATTCGTTACATCTACAGTTTTTATCATAATGAACTTGACGGAATATAGTATGCTTCTCAATTTGTTTGTTTGTAAGTGTAACAAAAATGGGTGGAGATCGTTGCCAGTAATGTAGATACGGTCTCTCTCTCTCTCCCAGTTATATTAATGAAAGGATTTGAAACTTTGTTGCTGTGTTTGAACCATTTTCTTTAGCTTGTACAATACAGTATATTGTAATAAATTCTATATTCATACATTTGCGGTTTTTCCTCCTTGTGAAAAGTTTT
>NW_013817865.1:0-472 GCF_000517525.1 Limulus polyphemus
AGAGCATAGTCCATTTGGCATCATCACAGGCTCTTCAGGTAAAAGAACTTTTGGCAAATTATGCAGACGTCTTTTCGAAAGGAGGGCATGACCTCGGCTGCACAAACCTTGTAGAGCACAGAATAAACACAGGCAATCAGCGTCCAATAAAGATCCCTCCGAGGAGAATAGCTCCAGCAAAGCGACAAGAGATAGAAAAAGTCATGGATGGTCTAATTAAGGAAGGGATAGTCGAGAAATCAGATAGTCCTTGGTCAGCTCCCGTCGTGTTAGTCCAGAAGAAGGATGGGACCCAACGTTGCTGTGTGGACTTCAGGGCTCTTAACAGTATAACCGAAAAAGACTCATACCCACTGCCAATAATTGATGATACTCTTGATGCCCTAAGTGGAGCCAGGTGGTTTTCTAACTCTGGACTTAAAGTCAGGTTTCCTATCAAGTAAAAATAGGCTGAAGCAGATAAACCTAAGAC
>NW_013817866.1:0-471 GCF_000517525.1 Limulus polyphemus
CAATATTCTTTATTCGTCTCTATGGCAACAAGAGGTTGTGTAAATTATTCAAACATATTCTGTTATATTTATGGTAAATTTGTTGTAAAGAAACAAAGGCAAAACATTACAGAATTCGTCAAAAAGGCGTATTTTGGAATAAAACTTGGGAACCGAAACAAATCATGGGCTCCGCGCAAAGTTTCCACCGTTTGTGTTGAACAGTTGAGACAATGGACTAAAGGTAAGGAAAAGCCTTTGACTCTTGGAATTCCAATAGTCTGGTATGAGCCTAGAATCCACGGAGATGACTGTTATTTTTGCTAATGTAACGTGAAAGGCTACAACACTCGAAATAAAAAGGAACTTTTTTATCTGAACCTTCAATATGCTATAACACCTGTTGCTCATGGACCTGGTGTACCTTACCTACTCCACCGGAGACTCTTGATACAGTTTCTACTGATTCTGAATCTTATATCAATGGAAATT
>NW_013817867.1:0-471 GCF_000517525.1 Limulus polyphemus
TCTTCTTAACTCCGAGATGTCCTCCTGTTCATCTTTCATGGGATTGACGCAGCACAACTTTCCGTAACTTTTTCGGTATAACCGTTTGCCAGGTCTTCACTTTCCCATCTCCGGAGAAGAATACCATCTTCAAGCTTCAACTGGTCCCATTGTGCCCAATAGTTCTTTGTCACAGGGCTTAGACTAGACACCTTCTCCCAAGCAGGGTGCAAATCACTTGTTTTTAGAAAATCAATTATTGGCTTCAAATCTTGATCTTTCTCCTGCTCTGCTTTAATATCTATACAAAGTTCCACTTCACCATCATAAACATCTTCAGTCACTTTGACTTCAGCTTATTGGCACCTGGTTAGTTCAACCTCTGTTTTGCAGCAATATCTGCAGTCATTTTTGCAGGGTCTTCGGCTCATTGGCATTTCCATGAGATTTTCCTCTATATTCAATATCATAATTATAGTGGTCTATTTTTCC
>NW_013817868.1:0-472 GCF_000517525.1 Limulus polyphemus
TATATTTGGTTTCACTTCACCATCATCAACTTCTTCAGTCTCTTTGACTTCAGCTTGATGACACCTAATCAGCTCAACCTCTCTTTTAACAGTTACCGGAACTTGGCCTTTGTTATTCCCAAATGTCATTTTATCAAAATCAATTACAAACACTGCCCATCCATTCATCTCTGTCAGTAGCTCAAACTGTGCTCTATATGCATCCCACGGTGCCTTCCCATCGAATTCCTGTGGCTTCCTTCGCACTGGATCACTCCTATTACTGACATTCATATCTGGGATGCGACTTCTAACGGGACTGAATATGTCTGCATTAGGGTTTAGCTGCGGGCTCTGTAAGGGGCTTGCCATTGTCTGGGGCTGATTAATGTATGGTCAATGTATCCTCCTTGTGTAACAGACAATAAATCGTTCTTTAACGTATCTAATTCGCTTTTAAATTTACTAATGTTTTCCATTTGTACTTCCTGCC
>NW_013817869.1:0-473 GCF_000517525.1 Limulus polyphemus
ATTGTGTCTAGGGGCACTGCAACACACCACTTTTGCCTTGAATTCCTGTAGACGGGTGGCCGTGGGGTGGCCCCCAGGGTCATTCGGTTGGTCCACTCAGGTTAGAGTTAACTGAGTACCAGTGTTGGGCATTCTCAGCGGGTGTTGTGGACATCGTGTCTGATGCTGGTGTTTGGGTATAGTGCTCACGAAACCCTGGCATTGCTGCACTGTCCTTGTTTGACATTGTAGTGCATCCCCTCGCAGGACTCCATGGCGGGTGGGAACAGTGGGCACTGAATCTTTCTTCTTAATTATGAATCCCCCCAATCCAAATAATAAAATAGTAAAAACTCTGCTTATTGGTAAATGACCACACCTAGAAGACTCTGAACAGCAGTCGCCATCACAAGAAGGACCTGTACCTCGCTTTCTGATCTTGCATTCACTATCCAATAAATCTTTAGGCCAGATGTCTCCCTTTTTTATTCAGA
>NW_013817870.1:0-471 GCF_000517525.1 Limulus polyphemus
GTATATATATCATTGTTTGTAATAACTATTTCTACTAACTGTTATTATAAATTGTATTGTTGTTTGTATAATAAAACATATTTGTATTTAAAAAGTAAACTGTATGTATCAATCTTGTTGCCAAATATCATAAATTGGAAATATATCGGCATTTATTTAACTAGTAAATTAAAATTATCATTTAGTTCGGTTTCAGACCATTCGAAATTGTAAAACATGAAATAACCTAGAGTTGTTTGTTTCAGGTTTAATTTTGTGCCAAAAAGGTGTGTAAGGTTCATAAAAGACTTATGTGGGATAATAGTTATAAGAATTGTTAACTAATTTCTATAAATAAAAAATAAACAATAGAAACAAAATTAAAATAACGGCAAAAAGCGGTGGGAAATAGAGAAAATAATAATATAGCTCAATATATAGGAAAACAAACCAATATATATATATAGAAATTTAAGGAATAATACTACTAAT
>NW_013817871.1:0-473 GCF_000517525.1 Limulus polyphemus
GAAAACCTAACTGTTCAACGTGTTACTTAGAGACAAAAGAAAAACTCAACTGTTCAACGTGTTATTTAGAGACAAAATAAAAACCCAACTGTTCAACGTGTTATTTAGAGATAATACAGAAACCTAACTGTTCAACGTGTTATTTAGAGACAATACAGAAACCTAACTGCTCAACGTGTTATTTAAAGACAAAACAAAAACCTAACTGTTCAATATGTTATTTCGAGACAATACAGAAACCTAACTGTTCAACGTGTTATTTAGAGACAATACAGAAACCTAACTGTTCAACGTGTTATTTAGAGACAAAACAAAAACCTAACTGTTCAACGTGTTATTTTGAGACAAAAGAAAAACCTAACTGTTCAACGTGTTATTTAGAGACAATACAGAAACCTAACTGTCCAAAGTGTTATTTAGAGATAATACAGAAACCTAACTGTTCAACGTGTTATTTAGAGATAATACAGAAA
>NW_013817872.1:0-472 GCF_000517525.1 Limulus polyphemus
ATATGTCTTTGCTCTCCACAGTTCCAACAACCGTTCTGGGTAGCAGCCTCACCTGTCATGGCATCTTCCCTGTGTTGAAGTTTCCAGCATTGAGCTCTCTTTTGCCCAGGTTTGTTACAGTGCCAGCAAAGTCCCTCAAACTTCTTCGAAAGCTGAAATTTTATGGCCTTGAATCCTGATGACTGTATCAACCTTGGTACCTCTGTGCTGGACTTAACGTAGGATTCAAATTCAAGAGCTCTGGCCATTGCATCCTGCATGGTAGAGGATGTGGTTGCTTCACTTGTATCTTTAGTTGTGGACTGTCAAAGGCATCTACAAACTGATCCCTCAGCAACAAATTGAGGAGCTCGGGTGGGGCAGTTGGGTAGGCCTTGTGTGCCATACTTTCCAAGTCCTGTGCCAGTTCTTGCAGGCTCTCCCCTTTAGCACGGTCCTTGTCCTAAACCTAGCTCTGTACACTTCAGACTAA
>NW_013817873.1:0-472 GCF_000517525.1 Limulus polyphemus
GCCATGCACCACTTTTGGCTTACCTAGCCGACCACATTTTATCCGGAAAGTCACGTCTGAGAGACGATCCACTATGACATATGGGCCTTCTCATGGAAAAGACAACTTAGGAGACTTCCCTTTGGTCTTCCTGGCATTATACAACCATACCTTGTCTCCTGGTACAAAGCTGACTTCAGTAGATCTCTTATCATAAGTTAACTTTATCGAATCAGCAGACGTTTTCAAGTTTGAACGCACTTGGTAATGTATATCATCCATCCTTTCCGATAACACTTCCACAAACTCTGACATATTCACAGGCAACTCTACATAAGGTAGGCGTCCCTTATGCTTGGGTCCCCTTTTAGCACTACATGTATTGCATGTCCTGCACCATTCTTCCACATCACGCCTCATACCTATCCAGTAAAATCTTTGTCGTAGATGACTCAATGTCTTCCTAATTCCGAGATGTCCTCCTGTTAAATTA
>NW_013817874.1:0-470 GCF_000517525.1 Limulus polyphemus
AATATGTGAAACTCCTTTAAAGGTTTTTGGGTACCCCTCGAACTCTCCGATGATCTTCGTTACCAATGTGTGAACATTGCTTCGTCTCTTCTGGCGCGTAATGCGCGTGAACTATTTTCGGACAGAATTGTCACTAGTAATGAAAAATTGATTCTCTATGCAAATATCAAATGCCAAAAACAATGGCTCAGTCTTAGACAGAAACCATTTCCGATCCCAAAACCTGGATTCCATCCGCAGAAATGATGCTTTGCATTTGGTGGGACATCTAAGGAGTAATTCATTTCGAACTCCTCAATCCACAGCGAACTGTCAAGTGCAGAGATTTATAGTCAGCAACTGGAACGTTTAAATCATGCCCTTCATCAGAAATGACCTTCACTCGTCAATCGGAAAGGTGTTCTTCTTCTCCACAACATTGCACGTCCACATGAGGCACGGTTGACACAGCACAAGATTATGGAGTTGGG
>NW_013817875.1:0-472 GCF_000517525.1 Limulus polyphemus
GGTCTACCAATCACAAGTACCACCGAACAGTGCAACAAACAGTTCAATAACACAGGATCTGGTGTCCAAAGACACTCCTGCTAGGTCTATCAATCACAAGTACCACCGAACAGTGCAACAAACAGTTCAATAACACATGATCTGGTGTCCTAAGATAGGTGATGGACGACATTCAACGTAAATGAAGGCTCTCCCACATCAATAACTAAATCACAGGATCCACATACCTGAACATCCTAAATACTCAGTAGGTGGAAGCTGGGGATATGTTTTATAGCAAAGCCACATCGGGCTGTCTGTTGTGTCCACCGAGGAGAATCGAACCCATGATTTTAGCGTTGTAAATCCGTAGACTTATCGCTGTTCCACTAGGGGACCTGAGGATGTTGTTGGTACCAACAAAACAGTTTACCACCTCGTTTATAACAAAGAAAAAGAAACACTAGTTATCCCTTTCCAGACGGGTCACGGG
>NW_013817876.1:0-471 GCF_000517525.1 Limulus polyphemus
GGAAATAAACAGACAGCTTTCAACTCGTTTGCGGGAACAGTTAAAATCCCCATCTCATGTTTTTGAACTCATGTCTAGAAAGGAACAATTATTATTTTGATTCTTCTAAGGTAAAAATCCTCAGCAGAAAAAAATAACATTAACAGACGAAAATTAAAAGAAGCCTGTTAATAAAGAACCAGAACCCTGTCTTTAACAAATAGAAATGTGTTCATTTATATCTATTTTAATCGCATGCTCTCTCTTTGTTGTATGTGGAACAAATTTCAATAATTAGGTTTCATTTCTAAATTTCTATATTTGACAGTTCATTAACAGAATATTTTATTCAGTTTCCAACTGCTGAATCACATGTTTTGTAGATTAGTATTGTTATAGATACTCAAGTGATTCTCTTGCCTTAGCCCTCCAGTGGCACAGTGGTATGTCTGCGAACTTACAACGCTAGAATCCGGGTTTCGATACCCGTGG
>NW_013817877.1:0-1330 GCF_000517525.1 Limulus polyphemus
TGTTATACTTATAACTGTATTTTATATAACAAGTGAATACACGGGTTCGTACAATACATCATAAGGTCATAAAGTTATAATTACAACAGCATTTCATTTTGTACAATACATCATCAGGTCATAAAGACCCATGTAATCACTTGTTTTATAAAATACAGTTATAATTACTACAGCATGTCATAGTAAATTACATTATGAAGTCATAAAGACCCCTTGTATTCACATGTTATATAAAATACAGTTATACTTACAGCAGCATGTCATTATACAATACTTCATAAGGTCATAAAGACCCAGTGTATTCACTTTTTTATATAAAATACAGTTATATTACAACAGTATGTTACTGTACAATTCATCGTAAGGTCATAAAGACCCCGTGTATTCAGTTGTTTTTAAAATACAGTTATACTTATAACAGCATGTCATTGTGAAATACATCATAAGGTCATAAAGACCCCGTTTATTCACTTGTTATATAAAATACCGTTATAATTACAACAGCATTTCATTGTACAATACATCATAAGGTCATAAAGACCCCGTTTATTCACTTGTTATATAAAATACACAACAGTATGTTACTGTACAATACATCATAAGGTCATAAATACCCCGTGTTGTCACTTGTTGTATAAAATACTGTTAAAATTACAACAGCATGTTATTGTACAATACATCATAAGGTCATAAAGACCCCGTGTATTCACTTTTTATATAAAGTACTGTTATATTACAACAGCATGTCATTGTACAATACATCGTAAGGTAATAAAGACCTCGTGTATTCACTTGTTTTATAATATACTGTTATATTTACAACAGTAGGTCAGTGTATTCACTTTTTTATATAAAATACTGTTATATTTGGGTCTTTATCACCTTGTGATGTATTGTACAATAACATGCTGTTGTAATTATAACAGTATTTTATATAACAAGTGACAACACGGGGTATTTATGACCTTATGAAGTATTGTACAATGACATGCTTTTGTAAATAAAACTATTTTATAGAACAAGTGAATACAAGGGGTCTTCATGACCTGATGATGTATTATACAATTACATGCTTCAGTAAATACAACAGTATTTTATATAAAAAAGTGCATACACGGGGTCTTTATGACCTTATGATGTATTGTACAATAACATGCTGTTGTAATTATAACAGTATTTTATATAACAAGTGAATACACGGAGTCTTTATGACCTTATAATGGATTGTACAATGACATGATGTTGTAATTATAATAGTATTTTATATAACAAGTGAATACACGTGGTTTTTATGACCTAATGATGTAATTTACTATGCATGCTGTTATAA
>NW_013817878.1:0-472 GCF_000517525.1 Limulus polyphemus
GTCATTTGTTCTGTTTTCCACTTCATCCCAACTGAAATGTCCTGGACCGTGATAACGCCAAAGCCTGTTGGCATGCACCACTTTTGGCTTAATTCGCCACATTTTACCCTGAAAGTCACGTCTGAGAGACGATCCATTATGTCATATGGGCCTTCAAATGGAAAAGACAACTTAGGAGACTTCCCTTTGGTCTTCCTGGGATTATACAACCATACCTTGTCTCCTGGTTCAAAGCTGACTTCAGTAGATCTCTTATCATAAGTTAACTTCATCGAATCAGCAGACGTTTTCAAGTTTGAACGCACTTGATGGTGAATATCGTCCATCCTTTCCGATAACACTTTCACAAACTCTGACACATTTTCAGGCAACTCTTCATAAGGTGGGCGTCCCTTATGCTTGGGTCCCCTTTTAGCACTACATGTACTGCATGTCCTGCACCATTCTTCCACATCTCGCCTCATATCTATCC
>NW_013817879.1:0-472 GCF_000517525.1 Limulus polyphemus
TAAAGATCAGTTTTATATAATTGGATATGCTAACATGAGTGCACATGTGCCGCATCATTGTAACTCCTCAAAGGCACGGCTGAAAGGTCAATATAATAAAAATGATAAATGTATATAAATGTATAATGTTATGAGGTTTAAGCTATTTAGTCTAAACATTTATGTTTTCATGTTATAATTTGTCATTCTAGAATGGAAGAGGTATAATCTATATTTATTTTCTAATTTTTTATGGTGGTTACGAGATCGGTAAAATCTACCAAAACCATACAGAGATTCGTTACTGCAAATAGTAGATAAAATATAAAGTTTTTCTTAAGAAACATTTGATAACTATCTGGACATTATAAAGATTTCGAATGTGAAATTTGAAAATTTTCTAATCCATAAAAGTATTTTTAATCTTAAAATGAAAATTATTTTGCATGTTGGATGGGTAACATGTGAAAAGAAAAAAAAAGGAATGAGAAAA
>NW_013817880.1:0-472 GCF_000517525.1 Limulus polyphemus
TTTTTAGATGAAAAAACCCCTAACAACAAAACATTTATTTAATGAAATAGTCTCCATTCTTATCGATGATGCTTTTTCATCTTACAATCAGGTTATTAATGCCCTGATTAAAAAAATCACTTGGCTTTGAAGAAAAAACATGTCAATGTCCTCTTTAACACCTTCCACATTTGCATACATTTTCCTATTAAGATAGTGTTGCAGCGAACAAAAAAGATGGTGATCTGATGGTGCCATATCTGGAGAATATGTTAGAGGGTCCTGTATGGAGTTTCCCATATTCCTTAGAAGTTTACATATTGTTTCATGAGACACATGCAATTTCACGAGTGTGTGATGCCTTGAGTTAGACTCAACAAGCATCTTCAGAGCATTAATATCAATTCCAACATGTCGGCTCTTGCCATCACAGTCACCTGAATGAAATTTGCTGAACCATCGTTAACACTTACGAACATCAAAACATTTCCAT
>NW_013817881.1:0-472 GCF_000517525.1 Limulus polyphemus
TACCAGCCACTATCCATCTATAATAAAGACCTACCAGCCACTATCCATCTATAATAAAAGACCTTCCAGTCACTATCCATCTATAATAAATGACCTATTAGCCACTATCCATATATAATGAAAGACCTACTAGCCACTATTCATCTGTATTAAAAGACCTGTCAGCTACTATCCATCTATCGTAAAAGACCTACCAGCCACTTTCCATCTATATTAAAAGACCTAAATGCCTCTATCCATCTATATTAACTATAGTAACTATTCATCTATAATTAAAGACCTACCAGTCACTATCCATCTATCGTTAAAGACCTACCAGTCACTATCTATCTATAATAAAAGACCTACCAGCCACTATCCATCTGTAATAAACGACCTACAAGTCATTCTCTATCTATAGTGAAAGACCTACCAGCCACTATCTATCTATAGTAAAAGACCTATCAGCCACTATCCATTAATAATAAAATCA
>NW_013817882.1:0-469 GCF_000517525.1 Limulus polyphemus
GTTCGCTTGACTCAATTTATTTCTCTTCAATCTATCTCCGACTTATATACTAAACAAGAGGGCGTCTAGAAAATACTGGGACATTCGTGAGGTTTTTCCGATAAGTCACGATCTTTCTAGAAACTCCAGCATGCATGCTCCCAGTATCGCGTGACTTCTGCTGTCGTAACACTGCCCCTTCCTTAGTATTGTTCATCCCGAATAATAGCCACTTACATTAAACCAATAGATAATTAACAATAATATAATTAATTGTACAGAATTTACAAACACAAAATTAAAATACAACAAAGTCTCTTAATTTCACAGGACGTATCTTCTTCCGTACTGATCTCCATCAGGAAATGTTCTATTATTGGTAACAGTCACATCAGTGGTAGTAACTTCATTAAGGGCTTCACTGTTTCCCTTCTCAAAACTAGGTATAGTTTCTTCTTCGACAGTGGCTTTTTCAGGTGACACTTCTTCA
>NW_013817883.1:0-470 GCF_000517525.1 Limulus polyphemus
GCAATACATATTTAACACTGTAAGCTACACATTTTCTATTGGATTCAACTCAGGACTTTGACTGGGCCACTTCAGGACATTCACTTTCTTCTTTTGAAATCACTCTAGTGTGGCTTTGGCTTTGTGCTTCAGGTCATTCTCCTGCTGAAATGTAAATTTTCGACCCAGTTTTATATTCTTGGCTGACTCAAGGGTTTTCCTTTAGGATTCGCCTGTACTTTGCATCATCCATATTCCCCTCAATCCTAACAAGCTTCCCAGTTCCTGTTGATGAGAAGCATCCCCGTAACATGATGCTGTCACCACAATGATTGACAGTTGGGATGGTGTTGATTGGGTGATGTGCTGTGTTGGGCTTGCGTCAGACTTAACGCTTTGAATTTAGACCAAAAAGCTCCATTTTTGTCTCATCCGACCACGAGACCTTCTACATGTCTGCCGTGTTATTTACATGCTTTGTCACAAATTCC
>NW_013817884.1:0-472 GCF_000517525.1 Limulus polyphemus
GTGAGTTAGACCAGTTTCGGAGAATTCTACTCCTCATCAGTGACCCTGGACACTACCACCAATAAAATATCAAACAACAACAACATAAGCGTTATTTCATTCCGATCTCGGGAGGACCGGCGGGCCGGTAGAGGGTTACGCCCTCTCGTCAGCCAAAGGACGAAAAAAGAAAAATGGGTGAAATGAATAATAGAAGGGTAAGCGTGCAAGTCATCACAGGAGGTGGAAAATGGGGAAAAATGCGATATTTGCAGATGGAGGAGACAATCCGGAGAAATATGGGTGAACACTAGCCAGTCTATATCATATAATGGAGATTGTGTGAGAACTGGCAATACATATATCGAGTATTATGAATCAGGATAGATAAATGGGGGAAGAGGGGACATCGGCATCTCGACGTGGTCGGGATTGTCAACTGGGAGGGACATGACATAGAAGTTCAGTAGGTGATCAGCTGGTGCAAAAATGT
>NW_013817885.1:0-472 GCF_000517525.1 Limulus polyphemus
CAGGAATTCGATGGGAAGGCATCGTGGGAAACATATAGAGCACAATTTGAGCTTCTGGCAAAGATGAATGGATGGACAGACGAGCAGAAAGCAATATATCTGGCAACGAGCTTGAATGGACAACCACTGGAAATAATTGGACAGTTGTCAGCAGACGACAGACACAAGTATAGAGCACTGGTAGCTGCTCCAGAACTCCAGTCTGAAGTCTACAGAGCTAGGTTTAGGACGAGAGTCAGTGCTAAGTGGGAGAGCCTGCAAGAGCTGGCACAGGATTTGGAAAGTATGGCACACAAGGCCTACCCAACTGCACCACCCGATCTCCTCAAGTTGTTGCTGAGAGATCAGTTTGTAGACGCCTTGGACAGTCCACAACTGAAGATACAAGTAAAGCAAGCACACGTTCTACTATGTAGGATGCAATGGCCAGAGCTCTTGAATTTGAATCCTACGTTAAGTCCAGCACAGATAT
>NW_013817886.1:0-1743 GCF_000517525.1 Limulus polyphemus
CTCCCCAAAACCCTTAGGGAAATATTATCTGGCCCAGGAGCCTTATCGTTCTTTAAGCTTCCCAATGTTTTCTTAACCAGCTCAGAATTAATGCAGTCAGCTTGTTCGATCTCGTTTCCATTTATCAACTGTTCAAGATGTGGAATATTGCTTAAATCTTCGTTAGTAAAAACCAAAGAAAAAGTAAAATTTAATAACCCAGCCATCTCATAATCATCAGATACGAGCTTTCCTTTATCATCCCTCAAGGGTCCTACTCCATCCTAATATTTTGTTTACCCTTAATGTATTTAAAGAAATCATTACTGTTAATGTTTATATTTTTAGCGAACCTTTTCTCATACATCCTTTTTGATGTCCTAATTTCCTATTTGACCAACTTTCTTGATCTTCTACAATCTTCTAAATCTCCTGTCATACCAATCGATTTAGATTTCTTATCCTTTTTTAAAATATTAACTCTTATATTCTTTGTGAACCAATCTGTTTTTTTTTGAAAATGGTAGCTGCAAGTCAAAACAAATCTCTCATAGACCAATATTTTTCATCAGCCATGGTGAATGTTCGAATTTTCAAACAGTCCTTGTGATCAAAAGGATGACATGTGGCTAGAAGAACAACAGCTACTCATATACGTTTCGTGCTAGCTACCTCGCACCAGGATGAGATGGATTGGTGTAGTTTTCTCTATATATTCTCATTTGCTGGACTTAAAATACATCGTACATAGGAGGTGTATCTCAGTGGTAGAGCGTTCGCTTTGCATGTGAAAGGCCCCGGGTTCGATCCCCGGCACCTCCACAGGTATTACTATTTTCCAGTTGAGATAAGAAATAATGATATTTTGGTTAAAATTTCAAAAATCAAATTTTTAAGGTATGCAACAATAATTATTTCTTGTGAATTTGGCAGCTGAATTATTTGGAAACACTAACAAGATGTGGACAATTTTTCAATATTCAAAATAAACCTATTCCTTATAGAAATATGACGGTCGCGAGTTCAAATCCCTGTCCCACCAAACATGCTTGCCCTTTCATTAGGGACGTTATAATGTGATGGTCAATACCACTATTCGTTTATTAAATAGTAGCCCAAGAGTTGGCGGTGGGTTGTGATGACTAGCTGCCTTCCCTCTAGTCTTCACTGCTAAATTAGGAAAGGCAAGCGCAGATAGCCCGTTGCGCGAAATTCAAAAATATTGCGAGGCGAGCACCTTATTCACCAGGCCACGTGGTTAAGGCACTCGATTCGCAAGGTGAGGGGAACTCTCTCTTGGGCTACTCTTTTACCAATGAACAGTGGCATTAGCCATCACATTAGAACGCCCCAAGAGCTTAAAGGATGAGTATGTTTCCGCCACAAAGCAGCTAGTCAACATTGACAATGTGTTCATGACATCCGCTCTCTATACTAATTTGTATGATGAGTAGTTATGGTTTGCTTTGTTTTGAATTTCGAGAAAAGCTACAAGAGAGCTATCTGGGCTAGTCATACTTATTTTAGAAGTGATTGGCTAGAAGCAAAACGACAAACGTAAATTTGTCTTATTTATATCATAATATAAAAGCAAAGAACTTTATGCATTCAGTGTGATTGGACAGATTGAATTCAATGATTGGTTTGTTTATATATTCTGGAAACTTTCCAAATGAAGAGTCGATTATTGAGCATCTTAGATCCAATCACTTTTGTGAGTGTTCAACATGATTTGTTTAGAGGAATTTGTAATCTGACCAATCA
>NW_013817887.1:0-474 GCF_000517525.1 Limulus polyphemus
GTATATACAAGATAGAATATAAATGTGGTAGTGTTTATATTGGTCAAACTAAAAGACATTTAAAATATAGATTGCTAGAACACAAAAGTTACATAACAAATAATAAAATAGAAACTTCAGTTATAGCCGAACATGTAAAAACTACTCAACATACAATATTATGAGAAAAAACTATAATTTTACCTCAGTCTCAAAGTTCTTACATCATTAAATATTAGAGAAACATTAGAAATAATGAAATATAAAAAAACAAAAACAAGCATTAAATACAGACGAAGGAGCAGCAAGTGAATACGTTGATATATATGGCGAGATATATTATAAATATTTTTTTTATTACACCAAGGAAATATGCAAATAACAATGAAGTAATGCGACAAGGGGAAAGTATAAAATAGTATTGTAAGATACTTCTGAGGATGACGTAGATCACGTCGAAACATGTACGTGTAGAGTGATATTTCTATTTTAAAG
>NW_013817888.1:0-472 GCF_000517525.1 Limulus polyphemus
CCAGGTCATCAAGTAGTACCCATAACAGTGGATGTAGAGCTAGTCAATGTTAAGGCAAGAAGTACAACCATAAAGAAAGGACATCCTCTCCCAGAACACTTAACTAACTTCTATAAGAAGAGCAAAGTCCATTTGTTATCATAACAGGCTTTTCAGGTTAGGGAACTTTTGGCGAATTATGCATATGTCTTTTCAATGGAGATCACGACCTCGGCTGCACAGACTTTGTGGAGCACAGAATAAACACAGACAATCACTGTCTAATAAAGATCCCTCTGAGGAGAATAGCCTCAGCAAAGCAGCAAGAGATGGAGAAGGTCATGGATGGTCTAATTAAGGAAGGGATAGTCGAGAAATCAGATAGTCCATGGTCAGCTCCCGTCGTGTTAAACCAGACGAAGGATGGGACCCAACATCGCTGTGTGGACTTCAGAGCTCTTAACAGTATAACCGAAAAAGACTCATACCCACT
>NW_013817889.1:0-469 GCF_000517525.1 Limulus polyphemus
GAGTAGTACCTATAGCAGTGGCCAATTTCTCTAAATGTGAACAGACACTTAAAGAAGGGGCATTGTTGGGTGTGTGCCAGGAGTTAGAGCCAGTCAATGTTAAAGCAAGGAATGCAACTGTGAAGAAAGGACAGAATATTTGACTGACCTCCATAAGAAGAGCATAGTCCATTTGTCATCATCACAGGCTCTTCAGGTTAGGGAACTTTGGCAAATTATGCAAATGTCTTTTCGAAAGGAGATCATGACCTCGGATTCACGAACCTTGTAGAGCACAGAATAAACACAGGCAATCACCGTCCAATAAAGATCCCTCCAAAGAGAATAGCTCCAGCAAAGCGACAAGAGATAGAGAAGGTCATGAATGGTCTAATTAAGGAAGGGAAAGTCGAGAAATCAGATAGTCCTTGGTCAGCTCCCATAGTATTAGTCCAGAAGAAGGATGGGACCCAACGTTGCTGTGTGGACT
>NW_013817890.1:0-471 GCF_000517525.1 Limulus polyphemus
ACCGTAGATAGGCCTAAATAAAATGTTTCTAATTGTGTACCAGTTTAACGTTGAATATTATTTATGATTTTATTTTGATTTAGCTTAGCATTTCTATAGAATATCTGCTAAATTTCCTTTGTTTGATTGTTGAAATTGGCACAAAGCTACTCGAGGACTATCAGCGGTAGTCGTCCCTATTTTAAAACGATGGACTAGAGGGAAGGTAGCTAGTCAACAGCACCCACTGCATTACTTTTGTCAGACACAATAGTAAGATTTGACAGTGAATCTTATAACACGACTACAGCTCCAAATTGCGGAGAGTGATTTATTTTCTTTGGAAGAAACAGGGCACAAACCACGAATCATCAGATCCACATTCCGTGAACGACTTAAGAAACGTTTTAGTGTATAAATATAAAATGTGGCCCGGTACGGCCTGGCGGTTAGGGGCGCTCGACACGCAATATGGGGGGTCACGGGTTCGAA
>NW_013817891.1:0-472 GCF_000517525.1 Limulus polyphemus
GCAGAACAACTTCCCATAACTTTCTCGGAATAACTGTTTGCCTGGTTGTCACTTTCCTATCTGCAGTTCCCATCTCCGGAGAAGAATACCATCTTCAAGCTTCAACTGGTCCCATTTGGCCCAGGAGTTCTTTGTCACAGGGCTTAAGCTAGACACTTTCTCCCAAGCAGGGTGCAAAACACTTGCTTTTAGAAAATTAATTATTGGCTTCAAATCTTGGTCTTTCTCCTGTTGTGCTTTAATATCTATACTTGGTTCCACTTCACCATCATCAACTTCTTCAATCGGCTTGACTTCAGCTTGATGGCACCTGGTTAGTTCAACGTCTCTTTTGCAGCAATGTCTACAGTCATTTTTGCAGTCTTCAGCTCAGTCAATCGGGATTTCCATGAGATTTTCCTTCTCTGTATTCAATATCATAATTATACTGGTCTAACTTTCCAATCCAACGTGCCAGTTGTCTTTCTAGGTT
>NW_013817892.1:0-492 GCF_000517525.1 Limulus polyphemus
GTTGATTCATTAAACGAATGTTAAGTATATAGTTGATTCAGTAAACCAAAGTCAAGCCAACAACTGACTTATTATCACATCGAGTTAATGTTAATATACAACTGACTCATTAAACTAATGTTAAGTGTGCAACTGACTCATTGAGCTGATGTTAAGTGTACAACTGACGCATAAAAACAGTGTTAAGAAAAACTTTGACGAACTAATTATAAACATTTGTGAGAACAAAGTGTTAAACAGAGTTTAAGCAAGGTGTTGTTGTACAGAACAATGTTAAATTAGTCCAGTATGACTTATATCAATACTGATTAAACGCTTACTTTCAATCAGTCCAGTATGACTTATATCAATATTGATTAAACGCTTACCTTCAATCAGTCCGGTATGACTTACATCAATATTGATCAAACGCTTACTTTCAATCAGTCCAGTATGACTTATATCAATATTTATCAAACGCTTACTTTCAATGAGTCCAGTATGACTTATATC
>NW_013817893.1:0-473 GCF_000517525.1 Limulus polyphemus
GTGTTTTTATAGTTTTACAAACTCAATAGTAGAAGTAATTATGGGCAATGTAACAGTGTTTTAAAATGGTAACGTGTTTTTATAGTTTTACAATCTCTATAATAGAAGTAATTATGGGCAATGTAACAGTGTTTTAAAATGGTAACGTGTTTTTATAGTTTTACAAACTCTATAATAGAAGTAATTATGAGCAATGTAACAGTGTTTTAAAAGGGTAACGTGTTTTTATAGTTTTACAAACTCTATAATAGAAGTAATTATGAGCAATGTAACAGTGTTTTAAAATGGTAACGTGTTTTTATAGTTTTACAATCTCTATAATAGAAGTAATTATGGGCAATGTAACAGTGTTTTAAAATGGTAACGTGTTTTTATAGTTTTACAAACTATATAATAGAAGTAATTATGGGCAATGTAACAGTGTTTTAAAATGGTAACGTGTTTTTATAGTTTTACAAACTCAATAATAGAAG
>NW_013817894.1:0-470 GCF_000517525.1 Limulus polyphemus
TACAACTAAATCCGAGTTCGGCAGCTCACATCCAGACTCTGCACCATCCATTACAACTGATTCCGAGTTCACCAGCTCACATCCAGACTCATCATCAGCTATAACAACTAAATCCGAGTTCGGAAGCTCACATCCAGGCTCTGCACCATCCATTACAACTGCTTCCGAGTTCAACAGCTCACATCCAGACTCAGCACCACCCATTACAACTAACTCCGAGTTCAGTAGTTCACATCCAGACTGAGCATCAGCTATAACAACTAAATCCGAGTTCGGCAGCTCACATCCAGACTCTGCACCATCTATTACAACTGATTCCGAGTTCAGCAGCTCACATCCAGACTCAGCAACAGCCATTACAACTGACTCCAAGTTCAACAGCTCACACCCAGACTCAGCATCAGCTATTACAACTGACTCTGAGTTCAGCAGTTTACATCCAGACTCGGCATCAGCCATTATAACTGATT
>NW_013817895.1:0-472 GCF_000517525.1 Limulus polyphemus
TCACTAGTTGGTTAGTATACTATGTAAAAAATATCCAAAAGTCGTTATGACGCCCGAAACGAATCTATATAAATATAACAGTACTGTCTGTTGTATTTCCATGTAACTACTTCGCAGGGTGTGGGTGGATTTTCAAAAAACATTGGTATGGAGGTTCATTAGGTCCCTGCGGTGGTACATACAAATTTTCAGTTTTGCATTTTACGTTTTGCTGATTTTATGGTCGTTTGTGCGTTTTTTACAATTACATATAAGGGAAGCAACTTTTCATGTCCTCAGATAACCTTTCATTAATCATGAATTTGCATAACTTTTGTCCAGGGGACGGGTACTCCAGATAGTAAAGAATAAAATAATACCTAATAACTTAGAACAATAAAGAAAAACCGTCTGATTATTAGAACACGTAGTAATTAATGTCGTCATCTGATCATTAGAACACGCAGTAATTAATGTCGTCATCTGATCATTA
>NW_013817896.1:0-605 GCF_000517525.1 Limulus polyphemus
TATAATGTGACGGTCAATCCCACTATTCATTGGTAAAAGATTAGCCCAAGAGTTGGCGGTGGGTGGTGATGACTAGCTGCCTTCCCTCTAATCTTGCATTACTAAATTAGGGACGGCTAGCGCAGATAGCCCTCGTGTAGCTTTGCCCGAAAGTCAAAAACAAACAAGAATAATATAGATTTTGAATCAAAAGTGTGTAACGAGCATATTTATTTTATATTCATAGTTCTTAAAAATGAGACAAGAAAATGTAAATAATTATAAATTAATTTTTCTGAACAATGCGGACGATCGAATTTGTATTTTTTTCCCCCTCTCGACGATGAGAGAAGCATATGGAATATGTTTTTGTTTCTAACACATTAGAATAGAAATAGTTTTCTAGCACTGGTGTGGTGGGGGGGATAAGAGGGGGTCCTGTATCTAGTTTACCGTTTTCGTAGGGACAGGTTCAATTTTGTTTATAATTAAGCACAAAGCTACACAATGGGCTATCTGTGCTCTGCCCACCACGGGTATCGAAACCCGGATTCTAGCGTTGTAAAGTCCGCAGACATACCGCTGTGCCACTGGGGGGCGGGACAGGTTCAATAAACGAAAAAAGG
>NW_013817897.1:0-494 GCF_000517525.1 Limulus polyphemus
TTAGTAATTATTCTGATTAAACAGCATCAGTAGGTTCGTTATTAAACTAACGTTCGTTAGTAATTATTCTGATTAAACAGCATCAGTAGGTTCGTTATTAAACTAACGTTCGTTAGCAATTATTCTGATCAAACAGCATCAGTAGGTTCGTTATTAAACTAACGTTTGTTAGTAATTATTCTGATTAAACAGCATCAGTAGGTTCGTTATTAAACCAGCGTTCGTTAGTAATTATTCTAATTAAACAGCATCAGTAAGTTTCAGGGTTTTTTCTAGCGTTCGTAGTAACCGTTTTGCATTTCTCAGCAAATGTTTTATATCCAAGCTATTTTGAACATACTTATGACAAATAATAACTACAGTACGTTGAAATAACAGTTAAATGAGAGTCTTTGGTTTCGCTGATTAACCGAACTTTTCTTGATTTTTAACACTGGCAAACTTAAGTAGTCATGTAATAAAAATTCCCTCATTTTGTCCAAAACTCTCTCCTC
>NW_013817898.1:0-472 GCF_000517525.1 Limulus polyphemus
TTATAAAAGTAAGTTATTTATAGTATTTAAAATATCTTTACAAAATTTAGTTATTTATAGTATTTAAAATATCTTTAAAACATAAAGTTATTTATAATGTTTAAAACATCTTTACAAAATTAAGTTATTTATAGTGTTTAAAATATCTTTACAAAATTAAGTTATTCATAATGTTTACAATATCTTTAAAACATAAAGTTATTTATAATGTTTAAAACATCTTTGCAAAATTAAGTTATTTATAATGTTTAAAATATCTTTAAAACATAAAGTTATTTATAGTATTTAAAATATCTTTAAAACATAAAGTTATTTATAATGTTTAAAACATCTTTATAAAATTAAGTTATATATAATGTTTAAAATATCTTTAAAACATTAAGTTATTCATAATGTTTAAAATATCTTTAAAACATAAAGTTATTTATAATGTTTAAAACATCTTTCTAAAATTAAGTTATTTATAATGTTT
>NW_013817899.1:0-473 GCF_000517525.1 Limulus polyphemus
CACACACACACACATATATATATATATAAAGGTGTGCAGCTGCTGTTTAGGTAGTGATTAAATACCGTTAACATATACATATATAGAGGTGTGCACCTACTGTTTAGGTAGTGATCAAATACCGTTAACATATACATATATAGAGGTGTGCACCTACTGTTTAGGTAGTGATCAAATACCGTTAACATATACATATATAGAGGTGTGCACCTACTGTTTAGGTAGTGATCAAATACCGTTAACATATACACATATAGAGGTGTGCACCTACTGTTTAGGTAGTGATCAAATACCGTTAACATATACACATATAGAGGTGTGCACCTACTGTTTAGGTAGTGATCAAATACCGTTAACATGTACATATATAGAGGTGTGCAGCTGCTGTTTAGGTAGTGATCAAATACCGTTAACATATACATATATAGAGGTGTGCAGCTGCTGTTTAGGTAGTGATCAAATACCGTTAACAT
>NW_013817900.1:0-478 GCF_000517525.1 Limulus polyphemus
TTAAATCTTGTGTCTTCTTATTGACAGTACACAGTATCGTTAAATCTTGTGTCTTCTTATTGACAGTACACAGTATCGTTAAATCTTGTGTCTTCTTATTGACAGTACACAGTATCGTTAAATCTTGTGTCTTCTTATTGACAGTACACAGTATCGTTAAATCTTGTGTCTTCTTATTGACAGTACACAGTATCGTTAAATCTTGTGTCTTCTTATCGACAGTACATAGTATTGTTAAATCGAGTGTATTCTTATTGACAGTACACTCTATCGTTAAATCTTGTGTCTTCTTATTGACAGTACACAGTATCTTTAAATCTTTTGGCTTGTTAGTGATAGTACACAGTATTGTTAATTCTTGTGGCTTGTTAGTGATAGTACACAGTATTCTAATATCTGTGTCTTCTTATTGACAGTACACAGTATCGTAAATCTTGTGTCTTCTTATTGACAGTACACAGTATCGTTAAATTTTGTG
>NW_013817901.1:0-520 GCF_000517525.1 Limulus polyphemus
ATGTCTTCTTATTGACAGTACACAGTATCTTTAAATATTGTGTCTTCTTATCGACAGTACACAGTATTGTTAAATCTAGTGTCTTCTTATTGACAGTACAAACTATCGTAAAATCTTGTGTCTTCTTATTGACAGTACACAGTATCGTTAAATCTTGTGTCTTCTTATTGACAGTACACAGTATCGTTAAATCTTATGTCTTCTTATTGACAGTACACAGTATCTTTAAATATTGTGTCTTCTTATCGACAGTACACAGTATTGTTAAATCTAGTGTCTTCTTATTGACAGTACAAACTATCGTAAAATCTTGTGTCTTCTTATTGACAGTACAAACTATCGTTAAATCTTGTGTCTTCTTATTGACAGTACACAGTATCTTTAAATCTTTTGGCTTGTTAGTGATAGTACACAGTATTTTTAATTCTTGTGGCTTGTTAGTGATAGTACACAGTATTTTTATATCTTGTGTTACTGTGTACTGTCAATAAGAAGGATTTACGATTGTGTCTTCTTATTG
>NW_013817902.1:0-471 GCF_000517525.1 Limulus polyphemus
TAATGAAGGCCCTGAAAACCAAAGTTTATCCAAATTTATTTGTTTTCCAATATTGTTAAGGGATACCTCTCTCTAAGAAATTTGGTATCCTCTATCTTAACACAATTTATGATTTGAGATTTTGAATATTTTATGCCGGAAAGGGGTTTCACACGTCCTTTCTAAAAGTGATTATTTTTGGTAGCATGTAATTACCTAAAAACCCCCCAAAAAATGTGGTTCTTATTTATTCTATTCAATCACGAGACTTATGAAAAAAAAAAATTTTCAGATGTTTAAAGAATGTCACTGGGTCGATATTTTAAACGATGATATACACACCAGTGAAATAAATAAAATAATATAATCGTAGAGAAAATGTTATTTGTAAAGCACAGGAAAATTTATTGAAAGCTTGATGGGATGTAATACTAGTAATTTATTGTTTAGAAAATATAATGAGCAAAATAAATAAAATTATAAAATTAATAA
>NW_013817903.1:0-472 GCF_000517525.1 Limulus polyphemus
TAATGACTGATAAAGTTAAATAGAATTCCTGGAACCTTCGTTTAGTGACTGATCAAATTGAATGGAATTCTTAGAACCTCCATTTAGTGGTTGATCAAGTTAAATAAAATTCCTGGAACCTTCGTTTAGAAACTGATCAATTTGATTGGATTTCCTGGAACATCCATTTAGTGATTGATGAAGTTTAATACAATTTCTGGAACCTTCATTTAGTGATTGATCAAGATGAATGGATTTCATGGATTCTTCGTTTAGTGATTGATCACGTTGAAAATAATTCCTGGAACCTTCGTTTAGTGACTGATCAAATTGAATGGAATTCCTGGAACCTGCAATTAGTGATTGATCAAGTTGAATGAAATTCATGGAAACTTTGTTCAGAGATTGATCAAGTTAAATAGAATTCATGATACCTTCATTTAGTGACTGATCAAGTTTAATTGAATTTCTGGAACCTTCATTTAGTGATTAA
>NW_013817904.1:0-470 GCF_000517525.1 Limulus polyphemus
AAGGCTTATTGTGTTTCATTTCTTAGTATTATTGAACTTTCTACTTTCTAAAGGCTTATTGTGTTTCATTTCTTAGTATTATTGAACTTTCTACTTTCTAAAGGCTTATTGTGTTTTTTATCTAAATATTATTGATCTTTCTACTTTCTAAAGGCTTACTGTGTTTCATTTCTTAGTATTATTGAACTTTCTACTTTCTAAAGGCTTATTGTGTTTCATTTCTAAGTATTATTGAACTTTCTACTTTCTAAAGACTTATTGTGTTTCCTTTTTAAGTATTATTGAACTTTCTACTTTCTAAAGGCTTATTGTGTTTTCTATCTAAATATTCTTGATCTTTCTACTTTCTAAAGGCTTATTGTGTTTCATTTCTTAGTATTATTGAACTTTCTACTTTCTAAAGGCTTATTGTGTTTCATTTCTTAGTATTATTGAACTTTCTACTTTCTAAAGACTTATTGTGTTTTCTT
>NW_013817905.1:0-470 GCF_000517525.1 Limulus polyphemus
CCCTAGTACTGACACTCATGTCTGGAATGTTACTTCTAACAGGACTGAAGATGTCTGCATTAGAGGTTAGCTGCAGGGTCTGGAAGGGGCTTCCCGTTGTCTGAGGCTGATTAGGTCTATGGCTAATATATCCTCCTTGTGTAAAAGACAGTAAATCATCCTTTAATGTATTTAATTCACTTTGAACTTTACTAATCTTTTCCATTTGTGTGTGCTGGCTTTCTCTCAATTGTTGGAGACTTTCTTCTTGTTTATTTTTTTCTCTTACAACAACTGCTGTAATCTCTCTTCTTGTTTATTTACTTTTTCCTCCAACAACTGCTTTAATCTCCCTTCTTGTTTCTTTACTGGTTCTTCCTGTTTCTTTTCTTGTTGTTCTTGTTTCTTGGCCCGGCATGGCCAGGTGGTTAAGGCACTCGACTCGCAATCTGAGGGTCGTGGGTTCGAATCCCTCTCACACCAAACATGCT
>NW_013817906.1:0-471 GCF_000517525.1 Limulus polyphemus
TCATCTGCTTCATCAGGAAATGTCCTATCATCGGTAACAGTCACATTAGTGGTTGTAACTTCATCAAGAGCTTCACCATTTCCTTTCTCAAAACTGAGTAGAGTTTCCTCTTCGATGGTGGCTTCTTCAGGTGGCACGTCTTCAGCAGCGTCATTTGTTCTGTTTACTACTTCGTCCCAACTGAAATATCCTGGACCGTGATAACGCCAAAGCCTGTTGGCATGCACCACTTTTGGTTTACCTCGCCGACCACATTTTACCCGGAAAGTCACGTCTGAGAGACGATCCACTATGTCGTATGGGCCTTCCCATGGAGATGACAACTTAGGAGACTTCCCTTTGGTCTTCCTGGGATTATACAACCATACCTTGTCTCCTGGTACAAAGCTAACTTCAGTAGATCTCTTATCATAAGTTAACTTCATCGAATCAGCAGACGTTTTCAAGTTTGAACGCACTTGATGGTGGATA
>NW_013817907.1:0-837 GCF_000517525.1 Limulus polyphemus
TTACTTCACATAAGCTTGTCTTTTTAGCTTAAGATCGGTTACATCACTTAAACTTGTCTTTTTAACTTAAGATCGGTTACATCACTTAAACTTTTCTTTTTAACTTAAGATCGTTTACTTCACTTAAACTTTTCTTTTTAACTTAAGATCGTTTACTTCACTTAAGCTTGTCTATTTAACTTAAGATTGTTTACTTCACTTAAGCTTGTCAATATTTAAAATTGTTTACTTCATTTAAACTTGTCTTTTTAACTTAAGATTGTTTACTTCATTTAAGATTGTTTACTTCACTTAAGCTTGTCTTTATAACTTAAGATCGTTTACATCACTTAAACTTGTCTTTTTAACCTAAGACTGTTTACTTCATTTAAGCTTTTCTGTTTAACCTAAGACTGTTTACTTCACTTAAGCTTGTTTTTTAACTTAAGATCCTTTACTTCACTTCGACTTGTCTTTTTAACTTAAGATTGTTTACTTCACTTAAGCTTGTCAATATTTAAAACTGTTTACTTCATTTAAACTTGTCTTTATAACTTAAGATCGTTTACATCTCTTAAACTTGTCTTTTTGACCTAAGACTGTTTACTTCATTTAAGCTTTTCCGTTTAACCTAAGACTGTTTACTTCACTTAAGCTTGTTTTTTTAACTTAAGATTGATTACTTCACTTAATCTTGACAATATTTAAAACTGTTTACTTCACCTAACCTTGGCTGTTTAACTTAAGACTGTTTACTTCATTTAAGCTTTTCTGTTTAACTTAAGTCTGTTTACTTCACTTAAGCTTGTCTTTTTAACTTAAGATTGTTTACTTCACTTGAGCTTGTTTACTTCACTT
>NW_013817908.1:0-472 GCF_000517525.1 Limulus polyphemus
ATGTCGACTTCATACTAATCGTAACTCATGATCGACTTCATACTAATCGTAACTCATGTCGACTTCATACTAATCGTAGCTCATGTCGACTTCATACTAATCGTAACTCGTGGTCGACTTCATACTAATCGTAACTCATGTCAACTTCATACTAATCGTAACTCGTGGTCGACTTCATACTAATCGTAACTCATGTCGACTTCATACTAATTGTAACTCATGTCGACTTCATACTAATCGTAACTCATGTCGACTTCATACTAATCGTAATTCATGGTCGACTTCATACTAATTGTAACTCATGTAGACTTCATACTAATCGTAACTCATTCGCATTCGCGGCATCGACTGAAGCCATTGTCGTTGGAGTAGGGTGTCTGAATATTTTCGATTTCCTCTTCGGAAATAAAGACTGTCACGTGGCTCGTCTATATTATACAGCAGACAAACTTAATGACTGTATATATTTGTT
>NW_013817909.1:0-860 GCF_000517525.1 Limulus polyphemus
CTATAGTTGTAGCTTCCTGATTTGGTATTGCATATGCCTCAGGCCACTTGGTGAAATAATCCATCACCACACAAATGTACCTGTTTCCATCTCGAGTTTGGGGCAGAGGACCAGCAATGTCAATGGCTACTTTTTCCATTGGTGCACCAACTTTGTATAACTTCATTGGAGCACGTCTTTTATGTTTGGGTCCCCTCTTAGCACAACATGTACTGCATGTCCTGCACCATTCTTCCACATCTTGCTTCATACCTATCCAGTAAAATCTCTATCGTAGGTGACTCAATGTCTTCTTAACCCCGAGATGTCCTCGGGGTTAAACTATCATGGATTAATGCAGCACAACTTCTCGTAACTTTCTTGGTATAACTGTTTGCTAGGTCGTCACTTTCCCATCTCCGGAGAAGAATACCATCTTCAAGCTTCAACTAGTCCCATTGTGCCCAATAGTTCTTTGTCACAGGGCTTAAGCTAGATAACTTCTCCCAAGCAGGGCGCAAAACACTTGCTTTTAGAAAATGAATCATTGGCTTCAAATCTTGGTCTTTCTCCTGTTCTGGTTTGATATCTATATTTGGTTCCACTTCATCATCATCAACTTCTTCAGTCACTTTGACTTCACCTTGATGGCACCTAATTAGTTCAACCTCTCTTGGTCATTGGTGCAGGGTCTTCGGCTCAGTCTGTTGGCATTTCCATGAGATTTTCTTTCTCTGTATTCAATATCATAATTATTATGATCTATCTTTCCGATCCAGCATGCCAGTTGTCCCTCTGGGTTCTTTAATGATCTTAACCAGCATAATGCAGCAACACTTACCGGAATTTGGCCTTTGTTGTTCCCAAACGTCCAACCCTAA
>NW_013817910.1:0-473 GCF_000517525.1 Limulus polyphemus
GTTACGTCTCCGTTTGTTAATTAATTTTCCGTAACTTCGTTCCGACGAAACTTAAGCGACACAAGTCTTTACTTAATAAAACTGGTTTATTCTTTCCGAATATAACTCTGCGATACACTTAACTTCAACAATCGCGCTAAACAAACGCTATAGCAACGAACGTCAATAATACTCCGACCGCAGATCAATTACTCACTATCTACTCACACATTACCTTTCCGCGTCACGTTTTCCCCTCTTATATATACCAGCCTACCCTACTAGTAATTACTAGAGCATTCCTGAAAGAACAAGATAGTTCTAGAAACTAGGCGCCACAGTGACCTCGATGACGCAACAATATGCATCTCAGATTTTTTACGTATGTGTATATGTGGGCAGGATTCCTTACAGTAGGTGTCTGTGACTTGTTGGCGATAAAGTTCAACAATAAACGGACAACACACAATCCACTTGTTTTAAAATAATATATT
>NW_013817911.1:0-472 GCF_000517525.1 Limulus polyphemus
CTTGCGGAAGAAGTTCTAAAAATACCGTTATCAATGTCAACAAAATATAGTGCAAGAAGGACAAAAAAGATAACTATAAAAGTCATTTAAATCTAAAGTAAGAAAGATTAAAAACACCGTTATCAAAGTCGAAAAAATATTCTGGAAGAAAAATTAAAAACCCATTTTCAAAGTCAAAAACATCTAGTGGAAAAAAGGGCTAAAAATACCGTTATCAAAGTCGAAAATATCTAATGTAAGAAGGACAAAAAACCGTTATGAAAGTCGATAAAATCAAGTGTAAGAAATACTAAATACAGATTATCAAAGTTAACAAAATTTAGCAGAAGAAAGACAAAAAAGACTATTATCAAAGCCAACCACCTCTAGTGTAAAAAGGATTAAAAATACCACTATGAAAGTCATTAAAATATAGTGTAAGAAAGAGTAAAAATACAGCTAACAAAGTAGAAAAATTCTAGTCTAAGAAGGT
>NW_013817912.1:0-472 GCF_000517525.1 Limulus polyphemus
CCCATTCAGCTACTTGTAAAATATGTATCAGTAATTTGTTGATTTCTAATCTATTTTGTCCAGTGTATATATATCTATATAAATAAACGTCAATATGTGTGTGTGTGTATATATATACACTGTATATCTGTTCCTTATACGTTTCCACCTTTCTTGATCAATCAGCATCAAATTTGACACAGTGATACAGGATGACATGAGGAAGGTTATGAGGGGTGGTATGAGGGTGGACCTCCACCTAATTTCATATCTAATTTCGGAAAAAAAACTACCAAATCACCACAACTTAACACGATGATACATCTAATTTCATGTTGATAGAATTCTTGAAAACAGTATGTCTTTCTTTTCAGTATTGGTACCTTTATGTATTTTTATTGCACTTTTAATGTTTATTATGTTAAGAAAGAAAAAAATAACAGAAGCACAATTTCCTATAAATAGACACACACACGCACACCCATATTTGTTT
>NW_013817913.1:0-902 GCF_000517525.1 Limulus polyphemus
GAGTAATAAAATTTCTATCAACATTGAATTAAATATTTTAGTACACAAAAACCAATGTTTATTCATAGGAATAGAATTTTCATGTAGGAATATTTAAAAAGTTGCCACTTTTTAATTCTCCACAAAATATTAACAAAGAAACACTGTGGCACAATGTGCATACATAATCTGTAATGTGATATGAGGTTCTCAACCCTCACCACTCAATTTACTCAATTAAAGAAACATTAACAACAAACTTTTAATAAATACAAGAGATATACTTTACTAGTAGCCACAAACAATAACTAAAGAAAAATGGAGAAGATACATATAAATATGCCAAGTGTGGTATGTGGAAAATGCTTCAGGTGTGACTGCAATGATTCCAAAAGCCTAGAAGAGAAACATGAAACACAAAATGGGCCAAAAGCCTGGTTCAAAGTTACAGAAGACAAGAAGATTAGAAACACAAAGGAATTATGTTGAGCTTCCAGATTCTGTGATTGAGGGAATCAAGACTTGCTCATTCAAGCCATACATGTACGAGATTCAAAAATTGAGTGAGCTACAGGCAGCATTTTCTATGAATTCTTCACATTATTCCCATTTTTCAGGCAGTGAAGTTCGACAAGGTACACATGATAAAAAAATATCAATAAACGTTATTCCATATTACACGCAGATGGTTTCCTTTCTGTCAATAGTGATTGCAAACATTTGCAAAATTATTTTCACAGCAGATCCAATTCAACTTATGGAAATGATGATAGATTACTAAAAATGCACTGGTAAGAGTTTAAACCTTTGTTATGACATTTGCAGAGTGCAAAAGACATTGAGTGGAGGTTCAATAAAAAAAAATGTGCTGATGGTTTTGTTATGTCACCATTTTCAATTTGAGACAAGTAGAGGCCTTGCAC
>NW_013817914.1:0-471 GCF_000517525.1 Limulus polyphemus
TATATATATATATATATATATATATATATATATATATATTATACATATATATTAAATAACCAGTACTATAATAATATATAATGTGACCTTGATGTTATATATATATGTGTGTGTGTTATATATATATTTATATATTAAATAGCCAGTACTATAATAATATAACCTTGACGTTATATGTATGTATATTTATTATACATATATTTGTTCCTGAATTCTTGAGAACTCCAGAACTCAGTACCACGGACTAGTTGGATGCTTTCCTAAACTGTCACCAAGTAATAAAATTCAAATATAATGAAAAACCATTACGATTTACACATGAATATTCTGTCAATTTTTATATGGTTGTGACGGACCGGTAAGGTGGGTTGTGACGGACTGGCAAAGTGGGTTGTGAAGGACCGACAAGGTAGTTTGTGACGGACCGGTAAGGTGGGTTGTAAAAGTTTGTTTATTTGTTTGAAGTTAAGC
>NW_013817915.1:0-471 GCF_000517525.1 Limulus polyphemus
CTGCTCGTCCCATTCTCCCAAACATGCTGTTTTTCCTCTCTAACCTAATAACGCTGCAGAGTCAACCGCTCGTCCCATTCTCCCAAACATGCTATTTTTCCTCTCTAACCTAATAACGCTGCATAGACACTTGGCAACGTTTGTCACTTACCAGTGAGAAGCTTACAGTAGAGTCGCATTTTTGTTAATAAAATAAAACTTTACAGCCCAATGCTATTGTAATAAATTTCAAAATATTTAATTACCTTTAATAATTAAATTCAGTATTTCAGAACATACATTTTTGATATTTAAAGCAATATCTATGTGAAATTTACTAGAATGTCTTGTAAGGCGGATGAAAATTTATTTTTTCGTTATTCATTCATTTCTCATAAGCAACAGAAAATGGCAAACACTTTATCACGTTTGATTGATTATTGACATGTACCGTATTATTTCACTTCTACTGGATGTTTCTTCATTAGTTAT
>NW_013817916.1:0-471 GCF_000517525.1 Limulus polyphemus
TCCGGGCTTAGCAATGCTCCAGCAACATTTGAGAGGCTGATGGAAAGGGCATTGGAAGGCCTACAATGTATGATAGCCCTAGTGTACCTGGATGATGTCATTGTATTTACAACAAATTTTGATGAGGAAATGTTCCAGCTAGAGGAAGTATTCAATCATTTGAAAGCAGCAAACCTCAAACTCCATCCCAAGAAATGCCAATTGTTCCAGAAAGAGGTGCTTTACTTAGGTCCCATTGTAAGTGAGCATGGTGTGCAAACTGATCCTGACAAGGTGAAATCAGTGCATGATTGGCCAACACCAGACAATGTGGGAGAGTTAAGAAGTTTCTAGGGACTCTGTACCTATTACCGGAAGTCTGTGAAGGACTTTGCAACTATAGCTGCTCCACTACATGATTTGACCAAAAATAGCCACAAGTTTGAATGGACAGTTTCTTGTCCAGCATGCTTTCAAGACATTGAAAGAAAA
>NW_013817917.1:0-470 GCF_000517525.1 Limulus polyphemus
ATCTATGTGATTCTCACGCTCTCTACTTTCTAGAATTATCCTGTACTTTGGCGAATGTTCTACTTCTTACTAGATATAGGGTAGGCTGGTATATAAAAGAGGGGAAGGTAATGTGTGTGCAGATAGTGAGTAATTGAACTGCAGTCAGAAGTTTTATTGACGATCGTTTGTTTAGCGCGATTGTTGAAGTTGTGTGTATCGGTAAAGTTATATTCGGAAAGAATAAACCAGTTTTATTAAGTAAAGACTTTTGTCGTTAAAATTTCGTCAGAACGAAGTTACGGAAAAATCAATTAACAAACGGAGACGTAACACAAGTTTGAAAAAATATTAAATTAATATAAATAACAAAATTTAGTTTTTACACATTGCACGAGCATTGCACATATAACAAGTATAATTTTGAAATTAATTTGTGGATAAACATGTGATTGTCTCTATATGACGATAAAGTCGTAAAATGAAAATAC
>NW_013817918.1:0-471 GCF_000517525.1 Limulus polyphemus
ACGAAAAAGGTGGTAATCTGATGGTGCCTTATCTGGAGAATATGGTGGGTGGCGGAGAACATCCCAACCCAACATCATAATCTTGTGTTGCGTCAAACGTGCCACTTGTGGGCGTGCATTGTTGTGGAGAAGAATAACATCTTTCCGATTGACGAGTGAAGGACGTTTCTGATGAAGGGCTTGATTTAAACGTTCCAGCTGTTGACTGTAGATCTCTGCATTGACAGTTCGCTGTGGATTGAGGAGTTCGAAATGAATTACTCCTTTGATGTTCCACCAAATGCAAAGTATCACTTTCTGCAGATGGAGTCCAGGTTTTGGGGTCGGAAGTGTTTTTTTATTTTCGTCTAGAACTGAACCATTGTTTTTGACGTTTAATATTCGCATAGAGAATTCATTTTTCATCACCGGTGATAATTCTATTCAAAAATGGTTCACACGCATTACACACCAGAAGAGACGAAGCAACGT
>NW_013817919.1:0-472 GCF_000517525.1 Limulus polyphemus
ATAACAACAAAACAGGACAAGTGATTGGTTACCTAGATTCATCCTTTACTAAACATAAAAACAAAGCAGGACAAGTGATTGGTTACCTAGATTCATCCTTTACTAAACATAAAAACAAAGCAGGACAAGTGATTAGTTACCTAGATTCATCCTTTACTAAATATAACAACAAAACAGGACAAGTGATTAGTTACCTAGATTCATCCGTAACTAAACATAAAAACAAAGCAGGATAAGTGACTAGTTACCTAGATTCATCCTTTACTAAACATAACAACAAAACAGGACAAGTGATTAGTTACCTAGATTCATCCGTAACTAAACATAAAAACAAAGCAGGATAAGTGACTAGTTACCTAGATTCATCCTTTACTAAATATAACAACAAAACAGGACAAGTGATTAGTTACCTAGATTCATCCGTAACTAAACATAACAACAAAGCAGGACAAGTGATTAGTTACCTAGATTC
>NW_013817920.1:0-470 GCF_000517525.1 Limulus polyphemus
GAGCCTCTGCCAGTGCTCTATAGTTGTGTCTGTCGGCTGCTGTCAACTGTCCAATTATTTCCAGTGGTTGTCCCTTCAAGCTTGTTGCCAGATATACAGCTTTCTGCTCCTCTGTCCATCCATTCATCTCTGCCAGTAACTCAAACTGTGCTCTATATGCTTCCCACGGTGCCTTCCCATCGAATTCCTGTGGCTTCCTTCGCACTGGATCACTCCTATTACTGACATTCATATCTGGGATGTGACTTTTAACGGGACTGAATATGTCTGCATTAGGGTTTAGCTGCGGGCTCTGTAAGGGGCTTGTCATTGTCTGAGGCTGATTAAGTCAATGGTCAATGTATCCTACTTGTGTTAAAGATAATAGATCGTCCTTTAACGTATCTAATTCACTTTTAAATTTACTAATGTTTTCCATTTGTACTTCTTGCCACATTTGTAGTCTCTCTTCTTGTTTCTTTTCTTTTTCC
>NW_013817921.1:0-1285 GCF_000517525.1 Limulus polyphemus
ATTAGCCAATACCAAACACTGTTCATCTAACCATTAGCCAATACCAACATTGTTCATCTAACCATTAGGCAATACCAAACACTGTTCATCTAACCATTAGCCAATACCAAACATTGTTCATCTAACCATTAGCCAATACCAAACATTGTTCATCTAACCATTAGCCAATACCAAACATTGTTCATCTAACCCTTAGCCAATACCAAACATTGTTCATCTAACCATTAGCCAATACCAAACATTGTTCATCTAACCATTAGCCAATACCAAACATTGTTCATCTAACCATTAGCCAATACCAAACATTGTTCATCTAAACATTAGCCAGTAACAAACATTGTTTGTTTAATCATTAGTCAGTACCAAACATTGTTTGTTGAACCTTTAGCCAATATCTACCATTAATCATCTAACCATTAGCCAATACCAAACATTATTCGCCTATCCTTTAGCCAATACCAAACATTAAATATTTGGTATTGACTAATGGTTAGATGAACAATGTTAGGTATTGGCTAATGGTTAGATGAAGGCTAATGGTTAGATGAATGAGATGAACAATGTTTGGTATTACCATTAGCCATATCCGAAAATTGTTACTATTTTATGAGAAACATTATTCATCTAACCATTAACCAATAGCAAACATTATTAATCTAACCATTTTTGGATTGGCTGAACAATGTTTCAACTAACCATTAGCCAATACCAAACATTGTTCATCTAACCATTAGCCAATACGAAACATTGTTAGATGAACAATGTTTGGTATTGGCTAAGGGTTAGATGATTAATGGTAGATATTGACTAAAGGTTCTGGTTAGATGAACAATGTTTGGTATTGGCTAATGGTTAGATGAACAGTGTTTGGTATTGCCTAATGGTTAGTAATGGTTAGACAAACAATGTTTGTTACTGGCTAATGGTTAGATGAACAATGTTTGGTATTGGCAATGGTTAGATGAACAATGTTTGGTATTGACTAATGGGAACAGTGTTTGGTATTGCCTAATAATTAGATGAACAATGTTTGGTATTGGCTAATGGTTAGATGAACAATGTTTGGTATTGTCTAATGGTTAGATGAACAATGTTTGTTATTGGCTAATGGTTAAATGATCTAACCATTAGCAATACCTAACATTGTTCATCTAACCATTAGCCAATACCAAACATTGGTTCATCTAACCATTAGCCGAATACCAAACATTGTTCATCTAACCCTTAGCCAATACCAAACATTGTTCATCTAACCATTAGCCAATACCAAACATTGTTCATCTAA
>NW_013817922.1:0-468 GCF_000517525.1 Limulus polyphemus
GCAACGATACCTTAGATTACAATGAGGACCGCAGCGATACCTTAGATTACAATGAGGACCACAACAATACCTTAGATTACAATGAGGACCACAACAATACCTTAGATTACATTGAGAGCAGCAACAGTACCTTAGATTACATTGAGGACCGCAACGATACCTTAGATTACATTGAAGACCGCAACGATACCTTAGATTACAATGAGGACCGCAACGATACCTTAGATTACATTGAAGACCGCAACGATACCTTAGATTGCAATGAGGACCACAACAATATCTTAGATTACATTGAAAACAGCAACAATACCTTAGATTACATTGAAGACCGCAACGATACCTTAGATTACAATGAGGACCGCAGCGATACCTTAGATTACAATGAGGACCACAACAATATCTTAGATTACATTTAGGACCACAACAATACCTTAGATTACATTGAGAGCAGCAACAGTACCTTAGATT
>NW_013817923.1:0-485 GCF_000517525.1 Limulus polyphemus
AATAAGAAGACACAAGATTTAACGATACTGTGTACTTTCAATAAGAAGACACAAGATTTAAAAAACTGTGTACTGTCAATAAGAATACACACGATTTAACAATACTGTGTTCTGTCAATAAGAAGACACAAGATTTAACGATACTGTGTACTATCAATAAGAAGACACACGATTTAGCAATACTGTGTACTATCAATAAAAAGACACAAGATTTAACAATAATGTGTACTGTCAGTAAGAAAGCACAAGATTTAACAATAATATGCACTATCAATAAGAAGACACAATATTCAACGATAATGTGTACTGTCAGTAAGAAAACACAAGATTTAACAATAATGTGTCCTGTCAATAAGAAGACACAAGATTTAACGATACTGTGTACTGTCAATAAGAAGACACAAGATTTAACGATACTGTGTACTGTCAATAAGAAGACACAATATTCAACGATAGTGTGTACTGTCGGTAAGAAAACACAAGAC
>NW_013817924.1:0-472 GCF_000517525.1 Limulus polyphemus
AAGTATTATTGACGTTCGTTGTTACAGTGTTGTTTTAGCGCGAGTATTGAGATTAAGTGTATCGCAGAGTTATATTCGGGAAGAATAAACCAGTTTTATTAAGTAAAGACTTGTGTCGTTAAAATTTCGTCGGAACGAAATTACAGAAAGTTAATTAACAGACGGAGACGTAACAGTATTGTTCAATCTTGTCTTCTTATTGACAGTACACAGTATCGTTAAATCTTCTGTCTTCTTATTTAGAGTACATAGTATTGTTAAATCTCGTCTTCTTATTGACAGTACACAGTATCGTTAAATCTTCTGTCTTCTTATTGACAGTACACAGTATTTATTAGTTCTGTATCTTCTTATTGACAGGACACAGTATTGTTAAATCTTGTGTCTACTTATTGAGAGTACACAGTATTGTTAAATCTTGTGTCTTCTTATTGACAGTACACAGTATCGTTAAATCTTGTGTTTTCTTATT
>NW_013817925.1:0-467 GCF_000517525.1 Limulus polyphemus
CCCCGGGCAAAAAAAAGCGGAGATATAATTTGCAGATAGACAGATATAGAGACAGGTAATTTAGTCAAGTGAGCAGTAAGCACCGTAAGTAAAGTGCGTGAATCGTTATGAATTATAGCGTGTGTTGAAGTTAAAGTGACTGTGGAAATTCTGTGTATTGCAAAGTTGTTTTGAGAAAGAATAAACTAGTTTTATTTAAGAAAGGACTTGTATCGCTGAAGTTCCTCGGGAAGAATTTATACCGGAAATTAACAAACGACCAGAGACGTAAAAATATTATGAGTAATTAATTTTTGCTCTTCTGCGATTTAAGTACAAGTATAGCCGCAAAAAGTATATAATGATATTGAGCTTCCTAGTTAGCTTTAATAGTGCTTTTAGCTTTGCGACGGATTTGCTATTATACATTTATTTTAATACCAATGTTTGTTTAAATTAAATTTATATTTAGAAATGTACATAATGTT
>NW_013817926.1:0-472 GCF_000517525.1 Limulus polyphemus
CCTCCTATTAAAGTATCATGGGATTGACGCAGCACAGCTTCCCGTAACTTTCTCGGTATAACCTCTTGCCAGGTCGTCACTTTCCCATCTCCGGAGAAGAATATCATCTTCAAGTTTCAACTGGTCCCATTGTGCCCAATAGTTTTTGTCACAGGGCTTAGACTAGACACCTTCTCCCATGCAGGGCGCAAAACACTTGCTTTTAGAAAATCAATTATTGGCTTCGAATCTTGGTCTTTCTCCTGCTCTGATTTAATATCTATAGCTGGTTCCATTTCCCCATCATCAACTTCTTCAGTCACTCTGAATTCAGCTTGATGGCACCTGGTTAGTTCAACCTCTCTTTTGCAGCAATGTCTGCAGTAATTTTTGCAAGGTCTTCGGCTCAGTCCATCAGCATTTGCATGAGATTTTCGTTCTCTGTATTCAATATCATAATTATACTGGTCTATCTTCCGATCCAACGTGCCAG
>NW_013817927.1:0-472 GCF_000517525.1 Limulus polyphemus
CATCCCAGTCATCTTGGTGACTGTTACAAAACTTTGCCAATTCCTGTCCCAGTGTCCAATTGTACTTTTCTACCATCCCATCAGACTGTGGGTGAAGTGGCGTTGTCCTGGCCTTTCGGATGCCAAACAACTTGCAGCATTCTTGGAACACAGCTGATTCAAAGTTACGGCCTTGATCTGAATGCAGCTCGTATGGCATACCACATCTGAAGAAGAAATCACTAATAGCCGAAGCTACAATTGTAGCTTCCTAATTTGGTATTGCATATGCCTCTGGCCACTTGGTGAAATAATCCATCACCACAAAAATGTACTTGTTTCCTGCACGAGTTTGGGGCAAAGGACCAGCAATGTCAACGGCTACTCTTTCCATTGGTGCGCCAACTTGATATAACTTCATTGGAGCACATCCCTAATGCTTGGGTCCCCTTTTAGCACAAAATGTACTGCATGTTCTGCACCATTCTTCCAC
>NW_013817928.1:0-488 GCF_000517525.1 Limulus polyphemus
CACCAGAAGTAGCTGCTACACTGACAACAAATCCTGCTCTCCTGAACATACACCATAAGTTGCTGCTACATTGACAACAAATCCTACTCTCCTGAACATACACCATAAGTTGCTTCTACACTGACAACAAATCCTACTCTCCTGAACATACACCACAAGTTGCTGCTACATTGACAACAAATCCTGCTCTCCTGAACATACACCATAAGTTGCTGCTACATTGACAACAAATCCTACTCTCCTGAACATGCACCACAAGTTGCTGCTATACTTACAACAAATCCTACTCTCCTGAACATACACCACAAGTTGATGATACATTGACAACAAATCCTACTCTCCTGAACATACACCACAACTTCCTGCTACATTGACAACAAATCCTGCTCTCCTGAACATACACCATAAGTTGCTGCTACACTGACAACAAATCCTACTCTCCTGAACATACACCACAAGTTGCTGCTACATTGGACAACAAATCCTAC
>NW_013817929.1:0-474 GCF_000517525.1 Limulus polyphemus
AAGTATACTTTCTGTCTTGTTTTTCACGCCCATCAGCTCGATAGTTACCCACACTGGTCCCCACAACCTTGCAGAATGTCCTGTCACACCACAGAGCTTCTGTACAGCTTCTGGTACTCCTTTGTTATCCAGCACCTTGATGCTCGCAGAGGTCTGCTGAGATGCAGAATCTATGACAAAGTTGCACCTTTGGCCATCCAGCTTCCCTGTCACGTAGATACTATGTGTGCTTGCCATTTTACACTTTGCTATTGGGACTTTCACGATGGAAGTTGGTGGGTGTCCCTCAGCACCAACCACTACTGGTTTCCCGAAGCTGACTTATTGGTGGTATTTTTCTTACACTGGCTCCTCAGATGTCCTTGCTCCCCACAGTTCCAACAGCCTTTCTTGGTAGCAGCCTTTTCTGCTGTATCGTCTTCCCTGTGTTGAAGTTTCCAGCATTGAGCTCTCTTGTGCCCAAGTTTACTACAG
>NW_013817930.1:0-470 GCF_000517525.1 Limulus polyphemus
ATAATCTTGTTTTCTTGTGCCCAATAATGCATAATTTCATTTGATAAACACGTTTAGATTGAATGGTAATTTATAATCAGTCACAAGAACGTCGAATCGGAATCACTTGAAAAAAACACGGGGGTTCTTAACTTTTTTCCAGGTGTATACATTCATCAATGTTGTTTAAAACAAGAAGAGTAAATGGCGTGTCTCTGAAATAGCTAAGAAATTATGAAATAAGTAGTGTTAGAAACACATGTAAATTGAACGGAAAATGGATCAGATTACGAACGTCAAGCATTTTCTACATTTTTATGGTTTACTCATAAGTGGATATGTTATGGCTAGTGTATAGCCTGTCAAAATTAACGGGACAATTACTACCACCCCCACCCCATAGTATATCCTAACCTCACATTTCGTAGCTAATTGAAATTAAATTTTGCGAAATCAAGTTTGACCAATAAAGAAGCAGAAAAGTGCAGTCG
>NW_013817931.1:0-471 GCF_000517525.1 Limulus polyphemus
TACTAAAACACACTGAAGAAAAGTTACTTTGCACAGACCAAAGGTTAATTTTGTGTTATTTGATGCGGTAACACAAATGCACATAAGGTGCATCATTGTAACTTCTGTATTGTTAGCCAGGCACAACTGAAAGGTCAATAAAATAAGAATAATAAATATATATAAATGTATAATGTTATGAGATTTAAGCTATTTAGTCTAAACATTTATGTTTTCATGTCATAATTTGTGTTCATACTAGAATGAAAGAGGCATAATTTATATTTATTTCCTAATTTTTTATGGTGGTTGTAAGATCGGTCAGATCTACCTTACCCGTACAGAGATTAATTACTGAAAATAACAGATAAAATATGGAGTTTTTTCTTAAGAAACGTTTGATACCTATCTCAACATTATAAAGATTTCGCATGTGAAATTTCAAAATTTTCTGATGCATAAAAGTATTTTTAATTCTAAAAAGCAGATGGT
>NW_013817932.1:0-472 GCF_000517525.1 Limulus polyphemus
AAAACTGAGTGGAGTTTCTTCTTCGACGGTGGCTTCTCCAGGTGGCACGTCTTCAGCAGCGTCATTTGTTCTCATGTTCACTTCATCCCAACTTAAATGTCCTGGACCGTGATAATGTCAAAGCCTGTTGCCATGCACCACTTTTGGCTTACCTCGCCGACCACATTTTATCCGGAAAGTCACGTCTGAGAGACGATCCACTATGTCATATGGGCCTTCCCATGGAGAAGACAACTTAGGAGAATTCCCTTTGGTCTTCTTGGGATTATACAACCATACCTTGTCCCTGATACAAAGCTGACTTCAGTAGATCTCTTATCATAAGTTAACTTCATCAAATCAGCAGACGTTTTCAAATTTGAACGCACTTGATGGTGGATATCGTCCTTCCTTTCCGATAACACTTTCACAAATTCTGACATATTCTCAGGCGACTCTTCATAAGGTGGGCATCTCTTATGCTTGGGTCCCC
>NW_013817933.1:0-1341 GCF_000517525.1 Limulus polyphemus
TGATTTCCGAGCGCTCTTCTCTTTCTCAGATTCCTCTACCTATATAAATATAATAGTACTGTCTGTTGTCTGTCCATGTAATTACTTCGTAGGGTGTGGATGGATCTTCACCAGAGTTAGTATGGAGGTTTATTAGATCCGCGTGAGGGTACATAAAATTTTTCAGTTTTGCATTTTACGGTTTTAATGGGCGTTTTGCATTTTTTTTACCACTACTACGCCCCCTACAGGTGGATCTGGCATGAAGGTTTGTTGGGTCCACGCGGAGATACATGAAAATTTGCGGTTTCAACTTCTGTGTTTTGGAATGTTTTCGTTTTTTTTTTTTTACAATTACATATAAGGGAAGCAACTTTTTCATATCCCAAGATAACTTTTCATTAATCATATATTTACATAACTTCCGTCCAGGGGGCGGTTACTCCAGCTAGTTATCTATAAACAGTGTTCGCCTAGCGAGTAGAATACATACAGTATCGTGATTAACGTTTTAACTTATGATACTGGGGAAAGAGTACACATTATTGTTATTTACGTTTACTTTCACTCTGCGGAGTGATTACATTATTGTCGATAAACAGGGATGAAACTGAGTGAATAAAACATAGTAACCATTGCAAAATATAAGCTTCTAACATTGAAAGCAAAACAAAGTCCAATTCACAACAAGATTAATTTTTAGCATTAAACACAAAACACACAGTTACACTTTCTATGGGGAAGTGTTTTACAACTTTGAACAAAATGAATTAATTGTCACAAATGTATTATTGCACACAGCCTTCAATTGTTAAATGTGTTAGTACACTTGGTGGTTATTCCGTAAAGTTGAAACAGAGAGCTATCTGATGTGTTAGTACACTTGGTAGTTATTCCGTAAAGTTGAAACAGACAGCTATCTGATGTGTTAGAGTGGCGCTGATAACATTTTGCTTTAAAGAAAAATGAATTTGTTTAGTTTCTTGTGAATTTCGCGCAAAGCTGCACGAGGGCTATCTGCGCCAGTCTTCCCTAATTTAGCAGGGAAAGCAGCTAGTCAGCGCCACCCACAGTCAACTCCTGTGCTACTCTTTTACTAACTAATAATGAAATATACCGTCGCATTATAACACACACACACACACGGCTGTGATGGCAAGTGTGTTCGGTGATGGGTTTCGAACCCGTGACCATGGAGTTTGCTAGTTGAATATCCTAATCACTAATATGGCAACTTCAACTAAAGTTATTATGTGACAAAATATGGCAACTTCAAGTGAATTTATTATGTGACAAAATATGGCAACTTCAAGTGAAGTTATTATGTGACAAAATATAGCAACTTCAAGTGAAGTTATCATA
>NW_013817934.1:0-474 GCF_000517525.1 Limulus polyphemus
CTATACCACTGAACATACCATTAGTTTGATCATACCACTGAAAATACTATTTTTTTCATTATACCGTTGAACATACCATTAGTTTCACTATACCACTGAACATACCATTAATTTGACTATACCACTTAATATACCAGTAGTTTGACTATACCGCTGAACTTATTATTATTTTAACAATACGAATGAACATACCATTTGTTGATCCATTAATTTTTATATATCACAGAACATACTATTAGTTTGTCCATAACAAAGAACATAACATTAGTTTGACTATACCGCTGAATATACGATTAGTTTGACTATATCACTGAACATAGATTAATTTTATTTTTCCGCTGAACATACGATTAGTTTGAATATATCACTGAACATACCATTAGATTGCCTATATCACTGAACATACGATTTGTTTACTATACCTCTGAACATACCATTAGTTTGACTATACCGCTGAATATACGAATAATTTGA
>NW_013817935.1:0-472 GCF_000517525.1 Limulus polyphemus
AGGAATTAGTGTATCTGGATTTCCTCAACTTCATTAGGTTCCTACTTATCAGTATAGGAATTAGTGTATCTGGATTTCCTCCTCAACTTCGTTAGGTTCCTACTTATCAGTATAGGAATTAGTGTATCGGGATTTCCTCCTCAACTTCATTAGGTTCCTACTTATCAGTATAGGAATTAGGATTTCCTCAACTTCATTAGGTTCCTATTTATCAGTATGGGTATTAGCATGGTTGGATGCGTTGATGTTTTTTCACATGTAAATCAAGAAGTGTCCACTTTAATTTTACTGCTATCCCACCATTTAGTTTTGCTGTATACGGTGCCATCCTTCCATTTAGTCTTACCGTATACGGTGTTATCCTTCCATTTATTCTTACCGTATACGGTGTTATCCTTCCATTTAGCTTTACCGCTGTATACGGTGTTATCCTTCCATTTAGTTTTACCTCTTTATATATACGGTGTTATCC
>NW_013817936.1:0-472 GCF_000517525.1 Limulus polyphemus
ATTTCCTGTGAACTAGGTTCTAGCCAGACCTTTTTCAGCAATCTGATATCTGTAATATATCAGTTACATGATTTAGCAGGTCCTGTGAACTAGGTTCTAGCCAGACCTTGATTACCAATCTGATATCTGTCATGAATCATGTGCATGACTTAGCAGGTCCTGTGAGCTATGTTCTAGCCAAATTTTTTCAGCAAGCTGATATCTGTAATATATTAGTTACGTGATTTAGCAGGTCCTGTGAACTAGGTTCTAGCCAGACCTTGATTACCAATCTGATATCTGTCATGAATCATGTACATGACTTAGCAGGTCCAGTGAGCTATGTTATAGACATAGATTACCAATATGATATCTGTCATGAATCATGTACATGATTTAGCAGGTCCTGTGAGCTATGTTATGGACCTGGATTACCAATCTGATACCTGTCATGAATCAGTTACATGATTTAGCAGGTCCTGTGAGCTATGTT
>NW_013817937.1:0-618 GCF_000517525.1 Limulus polyphemus
AGAAAGAATAAATCAGTTTTATTAAATAAGGACTTGTGTCGCTAAAGTTTCGTCGGAACGAAGTTACGGAAAATCAATTAACAAACGGAGACGTAACAATACTTTTATGTTGCTGTTATCTTAAACAAGTATAATTCAGGAAGAACGTAATATTGATTCTTGGTCAATGTGGATGATCAGAGGTCATTGTTCTGTTTTGTGCTGTATGCATTTAAAATATGACATTTAAGAATGCAATTACAGTATAGGAAACCATTTCATGGGTAAAGGAATGACTGTATTCTAAGGTAAAAATTGGTTTCTGAATGAGTATTAGATATGTCCACTTGAAGTGGGAGGATTGATCAGAAGAACTGAATTAAATCTTAATTTAGTTAAATGACTGAGTTTTAAACCATGCAATAAGCAGATTGGATATATGTTGCAAAGTGGACAACAACTGTATTATATACTAAAGGCCAGAAAAAGTGTGGGACAACAACTGTATTATATATTAAAGGCCAGAAAAAGTGTGTTTGCCTGCATAAGATATTGGCCAGTTTCCTCCCTACTGGACCTGTGAATAAATTGAGAATTAATATCCTTAAATAAATCTCTTTGTTTATTGAGTTATATCTG
>NW_013817938.1:0-471 GCF_000517525.1 Limulus polyphemus
CCCCTCCTTAGTATTGTTCGTCCCGAACAATAGCCACTTACAATAAACCAATAACAATTAACATTAACTTAATTAAATGTACAGAATTACAAACACAAAATGACAATTCCATAAAGTCTCTTAATTTTACGGGACGTATCTTCTTCCGTACTGGCCTCCGTCTCGTTGGCTTCTGCTTCATGTGGGGTTCATCTGCTTCATCAGGAAATGTCCTATCGACGGTAACAGTCACATCAGTGGTAGTAACTTCATCAAGAGCTTCACCGTTTCCCTTCTCAAAACTGAGTAGAGTTTTTTCTTCGACGGTTGCTTCTTCAGGTGGCACGTCTTCGGCAGCGTCATTTGTTCTGTTGTCCACTTCATCCCAAATGAAATGTCCTGGACTGTGATAACACCAAAGCCTGTTGGCATGCACCACTTTTGGCTTACCTCTCCGACCACATTTTCCCCGGAAAGTCATGTCTGAGAGAT
>NW_013817939.1:0-472 GCF_000517525.1 Limulus polyphemus
GTGGTATATATCTAGTCTACTGACTGGGTGATATGGTATTCTGGTATAAGTCTAGTCTACTGACTGGATGATATGATATTCTGGTATAAGTCTAGTCTACTGACTAGATGATATGATATTCTGGTGTAAGTCTAATCTACTGACTAGGTGATATGATATTCTGGTATAAGTCTAGTCTACTGACTGGGTGATATAACATTCTGGTATAAGTCTAGTCTACTGACTAGATGATATAATATTCTGGTATAAGTCTAGTCTACTGACTGGGTGATATAATATTCTGGTATAAGTCTAGTCTACTGACTAGATGATATGATATTCTGGTATACGTCTATTCGACTGACTGGGTGATATGGTATTCTGGTATAAGTCTAGTCTACTGACTGGGTGATATGATATTCTGGTATAAGTCTAGTCTACTGACTAGGTGATATGGTATTATGGTATAAGTCTAGTCTACTGACTGGGTGAT
>NW_013817940.1:0-472 GCF_000517525.1 Limulus polyphemus
ATTATGATACTACACATTTCTTTATACGGTATGACATAGCGGACAAACTGTTTTATTATGATATTACACATTTCTTTATACGATATGACATAGCGGACAGACTGTTTTATTATGATATCACACATTTCTTTATACGGTATGACATAGCGGACAAACTGTTTTATTATGCTATTACACATTTCTTTATACGGTATGACATAGCGGACAAACTGTTTTATTATGATATTACACATTTCTCTATACGATATGACATAGCGGACAGACTGTTTTATTATGATATTACACATTTCTTTATACGATATGACATAGCGGACAAACTGTTTTATTATGATATTACACATTTCTTTATACGATATGACATAGCGGACAGACTGTTTTATTATGATATCACACATTTCTTTATACGATATGACATAGCGGACAGACTGTTTTATTATGATCATACACATTTCTTTATACGATATGACATAGC
>NW_013817941.1:0-472 GCF_000517525.1 Limulus polyphemus
CTTCTCTCTCTCTCTACATACCTACAAACATATACGTTTCAGACTTTTGGGATATGCCTTTTTTTCTCTCTCTCTACATACCTACAAACATATATACGTTTCAGACTTTTGGGATATGCCTTTTTTTCTCTCTCTCTACATACCTACAAACATATATACGTTTCAGACTTTTGGGATATGTCTTTTTCTCTCTCTCTCTACATACCTACAAACATATATACGTTTCAGACTTTTGGGATATGCCTTTTTTTCTCTCTCTGTCTACATACCTACAAACATATATACGTTTCAGACTTTTGGAATATGCCTTTTTTTATCTCTCTCTACATACCTACAAACATACATACGTTTCAGACTTTTGGGATATGACTTTTTTATTCTCTCTCTCTACATACCTACAAACATACATACGTTTCAGACTTTTTGGATATGCCTTTTTTTCTCTCTCTCACTACATACCTACAAACATACA
>NW_013817942.1:0-472 GCF_000517525.1 Limulus polyphemus
ACGTATTTCGCAAAATTTATGTTGCCAACGCACTCCACTAAGCTCGATATCCCACCAACCCAAACAACTTCCCAAACCATCACGCTGAAACCACCATGCTTCACAGTTGGCTGCAATCTGTTGAGCCAAAACTCTTGATGAGGCATTCTCCAGACCCATATCCTTCCACTGTCCGAAAATTGAGCGAATCTTGATTCGTCTGAGAACAATACGGTCTTCCAAAAGTCCAGAGGCTTGGTCATCATATCACTTACCCACTTCTTTTGTCTGACTATGTTGGCAGGTCTTAATAAGGGCTTCCGTCTAGCTGCTCTGCAATGATAACCCAATCTGTGGAGAATCCGTTGAACAGATTTCGAGCTCATCCCACCAACTTTGGCCACTTCTGCAGTCGTTAATCTGGGATCCATTTTGATGCTCCTCATGGCAGCCCTTTTTGTCCTCTCCGATGAACCAGGACGACCCGGACGGT
>NW_013817943.1:0-1530 GCF_000517525.1 Limulus polyphemus
CATACTATGATGTATTAGTTGTTCCTTTTTCAATTGTACATAAGATGTGGCGTGAATAATAATAATAATACCCAACTATCCAACTGTTTGTCCAACCTGTTACACATACTATGATGTATTTGTTGTTCCTTTTTCAATTGTACATAAGATATGGCGTGAATAATAATAATACCCAACTATCCAGCTGTTTGTCCAACCTGTTACACATACTATGATGTATTAGTTGTTCCTTTTTCAATTGTACATAAGATATGGCGTGAATAATAATAATAATACCAAACTATCCAGCTATTTGTCCAGCTTGTTACACATACTATGATGTACTAGTTGTTCCTTTTTCAATTGTACATAAGATGTGGCGTGAATAATAATAATAATACCCAACTATCCAACTGTTTGTCCAACTTGTTACACATACTATGATGTATTTGTTGTTCCTTTTTCAACTGTACTTCATTTTAGTTTTAGCAGTAAGTGGTTATTTCAGAGCTGCTGCAGGACCGTCGTCACCTCCCCCGTAAAATGTAATTTTTAAGGTCTAAAGGAAGAATTGAGAGAGCAGGTCCTACAGAAATGTTCATTATTTAACGTATTAGGTGACTTCGCCCTCTCTACATGCTCAAAATCTGATTAAATAACACTGTTTTAGATTGACAAACATTTTATGAACAAACCACATTGTAAATGACTATTTTATCTCCTACTTCAACTCTTTGTTTATACACAGGTCCAGTTTTTTTTCTTGGCTGTCTTTCAACGTGTCTTATTTGTACTTGTGATGCCCACGTTTCGTAAGTTATCAGGGCAACACGTGTTTGAAGAGTTGTTAATTCCAAGAATGATACTTTGCTTTCATGTCAGGCTAGATAGTTTCTACAGTAATCTAAATTGTTAATTTTCAGCCACATATATGTCCTTAATCTAAGTTGTTATTTTTCAGCCACATGAAACCTTTGGTTGTTTGTTGAATTTCGCACGAAGTTGCTCGAGGATATTTGTAGTGGTAGACTGGACGAAAGGCTATTTAATACTACCACCGCCAATTCTTAGACTAACTGATTAGTGGGACTGACCGTCACATTACAACGTTCCCACGGCCAAAAAGATGAGTATGTTCGATGACGGGTTTTGTTCGTAGGTTGCAAGTCGAGCGTCCTGATTACAATGTTATGCCAGGCACAAAGCCTTTAGACTCAATAAAACTAACCTGTATAGATATATCAATTTGTTTAAATTTCTTAATCCATTCCAATTTCAGTTACCTTAACTTGGCTTGGTAAGTACCAAGAGAATCCTAAGAGGGACGAGTTTTGTCAACTTACCTTGAAATACTGAAATCCCATCTTTAATTATCAAAAGGTACATTGATAATTTTAATATAACAAATATAATAAAAAAAAATTAAATTTCATAAAAACAAGTAGGGATCGATATATACGCCACCTAGCTAGCTATAGTAATACAGAAAGTTTTATTGATGCAAAATGTATTGAAAGAAGAAAGTCAAAACTACAAAAAACTGAGTGACTT
>NW_013817944.1:0-800 GCF_000517525.1 Limulus polyphemus
CGTTTTCAGGTCAGCGTGTGTAAGGTGTAGTCAGTCTTTATGGTATTCTGATGGATTGTGGAGAGCGTATTATGATTGGTTGGTTTATATAACTTAGTTGTCTATAGAACTTAGATGTTTTAGGAAGGCTTGTAAGTTTCACGACCTTGGGGGCCAAATGAGCAAAGTGTCATCAACATAACGTCTGTAGAAACTTGTTTCTATATGTGTGGATGAGAGGACTCTTTCTTCAAAGTCTTCTAGCCATAGGATCACCACTCTCTTCAATCGTAGCACACAAAGTTTCATCATGGATTTGAATTGAAATGACATACATTTAATTAGACTTCTGTGTAATATTTGTTTTTCTTTTGCACAGACATCCACCCAGTTGCCGACCCACACCTTTCGCTGTTTCAATTCCATTGTTATTACTACGTTCAGAGGATATGGAACTCAGATTAGACTCCTGTTCTGGTGGAACACGCATCATTTTACAATATATTGAGGATCCAAAATTGACCGTTATGTTATCTTATGTTAGTATTAGTACACTTTTATTGATTTTCTGGTAAAAATGTTAATTAACTATCACTCACCTAAACATTCTGTGAGGCAACCGTGGACAACATGTTTTGTCAAATTAAAACGTATATATATAAAATGGAAATCTTAAATTCTGGTACCACATTAAGTTTGTGGAGTAATGTACGTGTATAAACAGACTAAACAATCTAATGATGGAGTAAAGGAAATATATATTTCATAAGTTATGAATAGGCCTAGCTGTTGCGAGATACATTGATAGAAGTCTAAGATAT
>NW_013817945.1:0-861 GCF_000517525.1 Limulus polyphemus
ATCACTCTTATGACGCACCCGCTGCTTCTATGGAGGGGATCATTTTGTGGTATTACGCAGATTCCATCCTGGTTTAAAAACTCAGAAATCCATAGCACTATTTTCAGGATCTATTTCGCGCTCATATTTATTGAACAAAAATACTGCTGTACTTAAAAACTGAATCTTGTTATTTAATTTCAAATAACTATATTTTCAACTTCAAATACTTCCCTTTTCATATAAACTGAGGTATAAAAAGAGGTAAGTCAGTGTCGTTGACTTACTTGAACACTAGGCCTAAGAACATTATCTAAACGTCGAAACTGTAGCCCTATTTACTAAATTATTTTAAGTCCTTAACTAACATTAATATTTGAACTGTCATTCACAAAGATTGTCTTTTGTCTTCTGAATCATTTTTGATCAATCTAATGATTCTTTGAAATGATCCAGCTTTTCCACTACATAGATACTCTAAAATATTCTCGATCGTGTAACATTTTTTATTTACGGGTAAACAAGTAAATATGTTTCAAAATCTGGTTTTTGACCACAATATTTTGTAGATTGAAAAGTTCTTCCTAGGGGTTAATTTATTTAAAAACATGTCATATTTCGAGCATGAAAAGCAACTTGATTCAACGAATACTGTTCACAAGAGTTACACTTTGTGGAATTAAAATAGTGATTAAACAACATAAGACTAAAAAATGTTCATCATTTTGGTACGATCGTGAAATTAATTTTATCTTTTTATTATATATATATATATTTGTTCATTTATTTATTTACTTTTGTACTTAAACGACAATAAAAACAACATTTTTTCTCGGACCTTAACTTTTTTTTGATATGTACTTAGAGAGGATACAACGTGCA
>NW_013817946.1:0-1976 GCF_000517525.1 Limulus polyphemus
GAATGTTCGAGAATGACGTGGCGTGATATTAGTCATGTGACCTCGATGCCGTAGCAGTATAATCACATTGCTACTTCATAAAACAAACATACATGATCACTACATAACCCCAAGAACAAACATACATGATCAGGAAGGAAGTAACTTCACAGAACAAATATACAATCACAAGACTACTTGACAGAACAAACATACATGATCACTACATAACCCCAAGAACAAACATACATGATCAGGAAGGAAGTAACTTCACAGAACAAATATACAATCACAAGACTACTTCATAAAACAAACATACATGATCACTACATAACCCCAAGAACAAATATACAATCAAAGGCTACTGCACAGAACAAACATACATGATCAGGAAGGAAGTAACTTCACAGAACAAATATACAATCACAAGACTACTTGACAGAACAAACATACATGATCAGGAAGGAAGTAACTTCACAGAACAAATATACAATCACAAGACTACTTGACAGAACAAACATGCATGATCAGGGGATAGCTTCACAGAACAAATATACAATCACAAGACTACTTTATTGAACAAACATACAATCATAGGGCTAGTTTCACAGAACAAATGTACAATCACAAGACTACTTTATTGAACAAACATACAATCATAGGACTATTTCACAGAACAAATGTACAACCACAAGACTACTTTATTGAACAAACATACAATCATAGGGCTATTTCACAGAACAAATGTACAACCACAAGACTACTTTATTGAACAAACATACAATCATAGGACTATTTCACAGAACAAATGTACAACCACAAGGCTATTTTACAGAACAAACATACAATCATAACGCTATTTCACAAAACAAATATACAATCACAAGACTACTTCATAGAAGAAACATACAATCATAAGGCTACTTCACAAAACAAACATACAATCATAAGGCTACTTCACAAAACAAACATACAATCACAAGGCTACTTTACAGAACAAACATACATAATCAGAAGGTAGCTTTGCAGAACAAACATAGATAATCATGAAGTAGCTTCACAGCACAAACATACAATCATAAGGCTACTTCACAAAACAAACATACTGTTGCGTCAGCGAGATCACGTGACTATTATCACGCCACCCGTTTTCTAGAACTATCCAGTTCCTTCGGGAGTGCTCTAGCATTTGCTAGATTGGGGGTGGTCTGGTATATAAAAGATGGTCACGGCGTGACGGGACAATGTGTGTAGGTAGTAAGTAATTGATCTGCAGTCAGAGAGTATTGTTGAAGTTCGTTATAGCGTTTGTTTTAGCGCGAATGTTGAAATCAAGTGTATCGTAAAGTTATATTCAGAAAGAATAAACCAGTTTTATTAAGTAAGGACTTGTGTCGCTAAAGTTTCGTCGGAACGAAGTTAAGGAAAGTTAATTAACAAACAGAGACGTAACAATACAATCACAAGGCTACTTTACAGAACAAATATCCAGTCACAAGACTATTTCATAGAAGTAACATACAATCACAAGTCTACTTCTCAGAACAAACACACATGATCAGGAGGTAGCTTCACAAAACAAACATACAATTATAAGGCTACTTCAAAGATCAAACATACAATCACAAGGATACTTCATAGAACAAACATACAATCAGAAGACTACTTCATAGAACAAACATACAATCAGAAGACTACTTCATAGAACAAACATACAATCATAAGGCTACTTCACAGAACAAATATACAATCAGAAGACTACTTCATAGAACAAACATACAATCAGAAGACTACTTCATAGAACAAACATACAATCAAAGTCTACTCCACAAACAAATGATTCAAACAATAACAAACTGTTCAACATTAATACATGCGGATTTAGGTTTTCAAAGAAACAACAGATTACATATGGCATACTATATGTGAACAATAAAGTATTGTCACAGCACATTGTACTACATGTGACATACTTACTTTATTGTTTACATACTTTA
>NW_013817947.1:0-472 GCF_000517525.1 Limulus polyphemus
CCCGTGGGAAAGTTAACGACTAGATTGGATGAATTTGTAATGGCTCTTTTCTCATAGTTAGAAAGCCAGGAAAATTTTGAGATAAATGAATTTGTCTACGTTTTGCATGTTCATATTCTTTGGTGTATTATTTAATTAAATAGAAATTGTTAAATGCTTTACCATAATTAATATACAAAATAAAGTTTAACTCTTCTCAACAATCGAGATCAAGAAAAAAGAAGATTGGGTAAGTACTAAAATTAAAAGTACGGATCTTTTTAAGCTATTTAAGACTAGATTAGGTAAAACAAGTAATAATAATAATAATATAATGAAAATGGTTCACGAGGAAGCACGCAAGCAGCTCGTGGGTAATGTAATTCGATAGCTTAGCGTGAGCTGCACGTTCCCCGAGTGATTTACGACTTATAAATGTTGCGGATAGTAGTTAGACACGGTTCAAATGGCAATAAAACAATAAGATATAATT
>NW_013817948.1:0-470 GCF_000517525.1 Limulus polyphemus
GTGCAAGTACCAAGTTAGATATAAAACAGATTAAAATACTCACAATAACTCCTACCAGTATCAGGTTAGATACAACAACACATTAAAGACTTTCAACAACCCGTGCCGGTACCAAGTTAGATACAAAAACATATTAAATACTTACAACAACTCCTACCAGTACCAGGTTAGATACAACAACACATTAAAGACTTACAACAACCCCTGCCCGTTCAAAGCTAGAAACATAAAACAATACAGACTTATAACAACTCCTGGCAGTACCAGGTTAGATACAACAACACATTAAAGAGTTTCAACAACCCGTGCCAGTACCAGGTTAGATACAAAAACAAATAAAATACTTACAACAACTCCTGCCAGTATCAGGTTAGATACAACAACACATTAAATACTTTCAACAACCCGTGTCAGTACCAGGTTAGATACAAAAACAAATAAAATACTTACAACAACTCCTACCAGTATCC
>NW_013817949.1:0-471 GCF_000517525.1 Limulus polyphemus
CAACTCAAGCGCCCTAACCACCTGTCCATGCCGGGCCTTTCAAATTCGAGCCCAAGACTTGTCGAATTCTGAGCAAGTTCTCTACTGATTGAGATCATTATATATTTGTTTGTTGTAAGGCGCAAAACCATACAATAGGCTATATATAATTTGCCCACTGCAGGTATCGAAACCCAATTTGTAGCGTTATAAGCCCATTTACTTATCGCTGATCCACCGGGGGTGGCCAACTGAAAAAAAAAACGGATAACCCTGTTAAAATTCCTAGTATAACACTTTATTAACAACTCAAAGAAACATGCATTTTCAAAGTATGGGTTATAAGCATTTCGCCATTAGGTCTAAAATTTGAAGTATTTTTGTGAATAAGGTTGTTTTTTATTTATGTCGATAACCCACTATTTCAAAGTATGGGTTATAAACATTTCGCCATTAGGTCTAAAATTTGAAGTATTTTTGTGAATACGCTTG
>NW_013817950.1:0-624 GCF_000517525.1 Limulus polyphemus
CAGCCATATCTGGTGTAGAAGTAACAAATATAATCAGCCAAATCTAGTGTATTAATTTTCACACTAATCTGCAAAACCTGCTATTCATAGTCACACTAATCAGTCAGAAGTGGTTCTTAGCTTGCTCAGATTCACATTAAATCAGCTTCATCTGCTGGATTCAGTTCCTTCGTCATTAACCGGAACTGGCGTATGCCTTTTCGAAAAATGTCTCTTGCATTTGTTGTTTATAAGAAGTATGTTATTTGTCAAACCACTAAGGAGTTAATATACACAGCGTGGTCACAAGTAAATAGACACCACCTTTTCAGATAAAAATGAAATTTTTCAGTCATATTCACATGAATTGATATATTTATAATTTAATTGATATCTAGTAGATCTTCCTTTCGCTTCGTGGAGTTCGTTGATCCTTTGGGGCATCGTGAGAATCATCTCGGTAAATTTTAAATTGTGGAATTTTCGCCCACTCTTTGCTTCAAAACTTGGAGTAGATCGCTCTTCGAAGTTGGTTTTTTTGTTGTTTCTTGAATTGCCGGTCGAGTATGGCCCAGATGGGGTTCATGTCAGAAGATTGGCTCGGCCAGGGCAACTTCTGGATACCATTTTCTTTCTGCCACTTTC
>NW_013817951.1:0-472 GCF_000517525.1 Limulus polyphemus
AGATATGTGTGCACTGGGTGTGATATAACTATCTTATTGCTAACGTCGCCTTCTTTGATAACTTTTTGGTAAATAAACATGTTTGTTGTCTTTATTTTTTGTGTATTCACTGTATTGTATTGAACAAAATGGTTATGCGGCCCGCGCTCTTCATTCTCTCAGTTATCTATCCCACTGTGAAAAAATTTTGGTGACCCCTGACATAGATGAAGGGATAGTCAATTACTTAAATTTGCAAATGATATTAAAGTCTTGGGTGTCGCTAGCTGTGAAGAGGATGCTGCTGATTTACAAAAGGATTTAGATCATTTAGTGAGTTGAGCAAATAAATGGCAGATGGGTTTTAATTGTAATAAATGCAAGATAATGCATGTGGGTTATCATAATTTGAATTATATGTATAATTTGGATGGGAATAACCTTAATAGTATTATGAAGGAAAGAGATCTTAGTGTAATAGTTGATCAGTCTC
>NW_013817952.1:0-471 GCF_000517525.1 Limulus polyphemus
CTACGTCACACTAGAGACACAAAATGATTTGCTGTTTGAGTTATACGAGAGACACAAAATGATTTGCTGTCTAAGTCACACTAGAGACACAAAATGATTTGCTGTCTGAGTTACACGAGAGACACGAAATGATTTGCTGTCTGAGTTACACGAGAGACACGAAATGATTTGCTGTCTACGTCACACTAGAGACACAAAATGATTTGCTGGCTAAGTCACACTAGAGACACAAAATGATTTGCTGGCTAAGTCACACTAGAGACACAAAATGATTTGCTGTCTAAGTCACACTAGAGACACAAAATGATTTGCTGTCTAAGTCACACTAGAGACACAAAATGATTTGCTGTCTGAATTACACTAGAGATACAAAATGATTTGCTGTCTACGTCACACTAGAGACACGAAATGATTTGCTGTCTAAGTAACACTAGAGACACAAAATGATTTGCTGTCTACGTCACACTAGAG
>NW_013817953.1:0-505 GCF_000517525.1 Limulus polyphemus
TTGTAGAAATTGAAATTATAATCTTACCTTTCTGTAGATATTTTCATAAATCTTTATGAATATGTTGACAGATTTCTACAAAAACTAATAGAATTTCCACTTTTATCTGAGATGAACATTGCAGGTATACTATAGGAAGGTCATACATACAAACTCCAAACCGTGTGGACTCTTTCGACTCTATAGCTAATTTAGTCGATGAAGCTGACCTTTCATGTGTAAAATCATGTGATATGTTCTTTGAATTAAGGCTGAGACCCAAATCAGCGTTTCTAAGTCTCGATGTCCAAGACAGCTGACAAGATAATGTTCACAGTTGGTGGTACATCGACTTTTCACTAAGTAGGGGCTGAAATGATTAAAATATTCAGTATAATATAAAATAATTTCTTTATGAAAATAAAAGTTAAAAAGACATTTGAAGTTCAGAGTATGTCTACATTGCACATAATATCAGTGGCACAGCGGTATGTCTACGGACTTACAATAATAGAATCCGGATTTC
>NW_013817954.1:0-965 GCF_000517525.1 Limulus polyphemus
GGCACTCAGTTCAGAATCTGCGGGTCGCGGGTACGAATCCCCGTCCCACCAAACACGCTCGCCTTTTCACCCATGGAGGCGTTATAATGTGACGGCCAATCCCACTATTCATTGATAAAAGAGTAGCCCAACAGTTAGCGGTGGGTACTGTTGACTAGATGCCTTCCCTCTAGTCTATCACTGCCAAATTAGGGTAGCTTTGCGCGAACGCAAATCAGACAAACAAAGCATACCTTTAGTGATCCTACAACCATATTTATCTCCATCATCTGACCTCTACTCCATTCATACTAAGATGTCATCTTTCTAGTTTTTAAATACCAGGATGTGAGTTATTTAAAACGTTAATTAAAATGATTTTTTTATAATTTTCCTTTATTAATTTCCAAGTTAATAATTCAAAACTAAATGATTCCAGATCCCACATAAAGGTTAGTAAGATAATAATAACTTCAGATCTCACATAAAGGTTAGCTGGAGTTATTACTATCTTACTAACCTTTATGTGGATCTGGAGTTATTACTATCTTACTTACTAACCTTTATGTGGGATATAGTAATAACTCCAGATCCCACATAAAAGTTAGTAAGATAGTAATAACTCCAGATCCCACATAAAGGTTAGTAAGATAGTAATAACTCCAGATCCCACATAAAGGTTAGTAAGATAGTAATAACTCCAGATCCCACATAAAGGTTAGTAAGTTAGTAATGGCTCCAACTCCCACATAAAGGTTAGTAAATTAGTAATGGCTCCAGATCCCACATAAATTAATAGTGTATTCCAGCTACTGTAGCATCCACACATAAATCACACGTATGTTTCTCGAACTATTCCATTAACCTTCTATGTTGGAGTTATTATTATTATACTAATCTTTATTTCTGAGGTGGAGTTATTACTATCTTACTAACAACCAGCCACACATAAATCACACGTCTGTTTAACAGTAGCTGGACTACAC
>NW_013817955.1:0-470 GCF_000517525.1 Limulus polyphemus
ATTCTTAAGACCTTAAGGCTCAAATTGCGCTCTAGTAACCTTTATATCATTACAGAAACATTATGATCCACTCTGTCCTTCTCTCTCCCGAGTTATTTTGACATTATTCTTAAGACCTTAAGGTCATCTTGCGCTCTAGTAACCTTTATATCATTACAGAAACATTATGATCCACTCTGTCTTCCTCTCCCCGAGTTATTTTGACATTATTCTTAAGACCTTAAGGCTCATATTGCGCTCTAGTAACCTTTACATCATTACAGAAACATTATGATCCACTCTGTCCTCCTCTCCCCGAGTTATTTTGACATTATTCTTAAAACCTTAAGGTTCATCTTGCGCTCTAGTAACCTTTACATCATTACAGAAACATTATGATCCACTCTGTCCTCCTCTCCCCACAGTTATTTTGACATTTTTCGTGAAACTTGAAGTTTTATTCTGCCCATGGTATCTTATACATTATTCTT
>NW_013817956.1:0-470 GCF_000517525.1 Limulus polyphemus
GTACTTCTTCTTTTCATGATTCTCTTAACATGGCTTATGGTTATTCCCCTTCCACCTTCTTGGATATTCCATCCCGGGAATCCCTTCTGCCTGCTAGGGTGTTGACCCTCTGTCTCCATATTACTTACCAGGATTCACTTCTCTAGTGTTCCCCTTCTCTTTACTAGATGTTTTCTTCTTTTCTCCTATCTGAGGCCTTTTATCAGAATCCAGATAAATTTTCTGGGGTACTCTGGTTGGTCCTTCTCCCTACTTAGGCCAGGGTCTTGTCTTTGGCTCTCTCCTTACATAATTTCCATATAGTTAGGATCTCTTCAGATTTGACACTATTTTCTCTGTTGTTCACCTTCTTCAATCCTTCCTACATGGCTTAGATCTCACTCCACTCATTTGTCATGAAGTCTTTGGGGTGTTCCTCACACCTAGGAGTCTCAGGTGGAAGCTGCTTGCTGTCAGTTTTCTCTTACTTC
>NW_013817957.1:0-671 GCF_000517525.1 Limulus polyphemus
CTACAGCTGAGTAATATCCTTATTAGACATTGGACATGACACTACAGCTGTTTAATATCCTTATCAATCATTGGACCTGACACTACAGCTGTTTAATATCCTTATTAATCATTGGACCTGAGAGTACAGCTGTGTAATATCCTTATTAATCATTGGACATGACACTACAGCTGTGTAATATCCTTATTAACAATTGGACATTATACTACAACTGTGTAATTTCCTTATTAATATTCGGACATGATACTACAGCTGTGTAATATCCTTATTAATAATTGGAAATAATACTACAGTTCTGCGATCTCCTTATTAATCATCGGACATGAAACTACAGCTCTTTAATATCCTTATTAATCATTGGACATGACACTACAGCTGTGTAATATCCTGTTAATAACTGGACATGATACTACAGCTGTGTAATATCCATATTAATCATTGGACATGATACTACAGGTCTGTAATATCCTTCTTAATCTTTAGACATGATACTACAGCTGTTTCATATGCTATTAATTATTGGACATCATACTACACCGTGTAATATCCCTATTAATCAATGGACATGACACTACAGCTGTGTAATATCCTTATTAATCATTGGATATGATACTACAGATGTGTAATATCCTATTAATCATTAGGCATGACACTACAGCTGTGTAATATCC
>NW_013817958.1:0-1013 GCF_000517525.1 Limulus polyphemus
TCATCTTTAGCCTTACTTGGTACAACTACTCCATCAACACCTAGGTGAAACTCTAGTTACTGAATGTGTAACCCATACTCATCTTTAGCGTTATTTGGGACAACAACTCAATGAACACTTAGGTTTAGCTCTAGTTACCGTTCCAAGTAAGGCTAAAGATGAGTATGGTGGTTATAAATTCAACTACTCCATGAACACCTAGGTGTAACTCTAGATACAGAATTTATAACCACCATACTCATCTTTAGCCTTACTTGGTACAACTACTTCATAAACACCTAGGTGTAACTCTAGTTACCGAATTTGTAACTACCATACGCATTATTAGCGTTATTTGGTACAACAACTCCACGAACACCTAGGTGTAACTCTAGTACCGAATTTGTAACCACCATACTCATCCTAAAGATGCGTATGGTAGTTACAAATTCGGTAACTAGAGTTACACCTAGGTGTTTATGGAGTAGTTGTACCAAGTAAGGCTAAAGATGAGTATGGTGGTTATAAATTCTGTATCTCGAGTTACACCTAAGTGTTCATGGAGTATTTGTTCCAAGTAAGGCTAAAGATCAGTATGGTGGTTATAAATTCGGTAACTAGAGCTACACCTAAGTATTCATGTAGTTGTTGTCCCAAATAACGCTAAAGATGAGTATGGGTTACACATTCAGTAAATAGAGCTAAACTTATGTGTTGATGGAGTAGTTGTACCAAGTAAGGCTAAAGATGAGTATGGTGGTTATAAATTCGGTAACTAAAGTTACACCTAGGTGTTAATGGAGTAGTTGTACCAAGTAAGGATAAAGATGAATATGAGTTACACCTAGGTGTTCGTGGAGTTGTTGTACCAAATAACGCTAAAGATGAGTATGTTCCTTACTTGGTACAACAACTCCACGAATACCTAAGTGTAACTCTAGATACCGAATTTATAACCGCCATACTCATCTTTAGCTTTACTTGGTACAACTACTCCATGAACACCTAGGTGTAACTATAGTTACCGTAATTTA
>NW_013817959.1:0-472 GCF_000517525.1 Limulus polyphemus
GGGTACAGTATGTATAGTATTAACTGCACAAGAGATAGGGTACAGTATGTAGAGTATTTACTGTACCAGGGATAGGTAGAATATGTAGAGTATTTACTACACCAGGGAAAGGGTACACTATGTAGAGTATTTATTGCACCAGGGATAGGGTACAGTGTGTAGAGTATTTACTGTACCAGGGATAGGTTACAGTTTGTAGAGTATTCATTGCACCAAGGATAGGGTAAAGTATGTAGAGTATTTACTGCACCAGAGATAGTGTACAGTATGTAGAGTATTTACCACACCAGGGATAGGGTACACTATGTAGAGTATTTACTGCACCAGGGATTGGGTACACTATGTAGAGTATTTACTGCACCAAAGATTGGGTACAGTATGTAGAGTATTTACTACACCAGAGATATGGTACAGTATGTAGAGTATTTACTGCACCAGAGATACGTTACAGTATGTAGAGTATTTACTGCAC
>NW_013817960.1:0-666 GCF_000517525.1 Limulus polyphemus
TTTTGTGAATTTTTGTGAGAGCAGCCAAATAACCCGAAAGAAGCGAAGAAAGAAAGTATAATGATGCGTCATCGAGGTCACGTGACTGGTGTGGCGCCATCTATTTTCTAGAACTATCCTGTACCTTGGCGAATGCTCTAGTATTTACTAGATATAGGGTAGTCTGGTATATAAAAGAGGGTGACAACGTGACAGGACATTAATATGTGTGTAGATAGTGAGTAATTGAACTGCAGTCACAGGGTATTGTTGAAGTTAACGTTCGTTCGTTATAGTGTTTATTTTAGCGCGAATATTGAAATTAAGTGTATCGTAAAGTTATATTCGGAAAGAATAAACCAGTTTTATTAAGTAAAGACTTGTGTCGTCCAAGTTTCGTCGGAACGAAGTTACGAAAAATCAATTAACAAACGGAGACGTAACAAATTGGTGTCAGAGAGTGGGACAAAAAAACATGGAAACGAGAAGCGGCAAATCAAACTACAGCCTAGCAGACTTTTATGGCAGCAATACACGAACAGCAAAAGAAACAAGAAGAACGAGAGGAGAAATTACAACAGTTGTTAGAGGAAAAAGAAAAGAAACAAGAAGAACGAGAAGAGAAATTACAACAGTTGTTAGAGGAAAAAGAAAAGAAACAAGAAGAACGAGAAATTAAACAAGAAA
>NW_013817961.1:0-472 GCF_000517525.1 Limulus polyphemus
AAGGAAGTGTAAGAAAAAGGTTTGCTGAAAAATGAAAAAAATTAATAAAAAGGATTCTTTTCAAATACATTAATGGTAAGCAAAATGTTAGGATGGGAGTAGGGTCTTTGAAAGATGACATAGGAAGCCTAATATCAAATGATTATGGGATGGCTGAGTTATTAAATTCTACTTTATCTTCAGTTTTTACTAATGAAGATTTAAGCAATATTCCTCATACTCTATAGTTGCTAGATGGAAACAAGATTATCACATTAATTCTGAGCTTTTTTTTAAGAAAAATTGGAAAGTTTTGAGAATGATAAAGCTCTGGGACAGTTAGCTACTCAATGGTTTAGAAAGAAGTTAAGGATTGAATATGTGAGCCCACTGTCACTATTTTCCTAAGTCCTTGAATAGTGGACAGGTGCCAGAAGATTGGAAGTTGGCTAATGTTAGCCCTCTTTTCAAGGGATGTAACAAAAATTGTCCC
>NW_013817962.1:0-996 GCF_000517525.1 Limulus polyphemus
CTCTGTGCATTTTGAAGCTCCAGATCACAGAGTTGTATTTCTACAGACATTGCGTTACTGTCTCTACAGTTCAATTTTAATTGATTTTGTAAAACGATAAGAAAAAAAAAGAAATCTCACGAATGGTTAAGAAAAAAAAACTGTATAGTTGTGAGAAAACCTAGCGGTAATTCTGTGGGCTTATAACGCTAAAAATCGGGTTTCGATACTCGCCGTGACCCCGGAGCACAGATAGCTCATACTCGACACATAATTATTAAAAATAAAACGAACAAAAACGTTTTGGAATAACAGACGAAATTAGTAATTTTTCCAGAACCATTCTTACTACTCACAGACTTGGGTTAGGCCTGCGTTCGAATCTGCGCGATACCACCAAATACTGCCCGACACTTACTCTGTTAGTGTGTGCCAGTCGATCCCATAGCGTTAATGGTGGGTTGTAGGGTGCTGCTGATTGGTTGCTTTCTTTCGGGTCATTAGTTTGAAACTAGGATGAGTCGGTAAATAATGTTGGTAGATTTGCCATAAATACAAATATTCTAAAATCGCAACTAAGATATTTTCTTTAGATAATACAATTAGTTTTTTAATGAGGAACACAGGATTTAGTGGTATCGATTAAAGTGGGTTCGCAAGTTAACGAAGTATCAAACGATTTTCAGAAGATTCTGTAAAAATGCGACTCAATTTTTGTGAAACTAAAGGACTAATAATTACTTAGTTTTATTTATTAATTTTTCGACAAAGTCGTTTCGCGTCTTATCTCGTTCTCTCTATTCCAAGTTTTATAGCTCCTGAATCGACATACGATAAAAGGTTTTGCTGTGTAGATATTAATTATCGTTTGTGTGTAAACTGATATTTGTTATGTATTGTAATCTATCGATTTGGGCCCGGCATGGCCAGGTGGTTAGGGTGCTCGACTCGCAATCTGCGGGTCTCGGGTTCGAATCTCCGTCCCACCAAACATGCTCGCTCTTTCAGCCGTGGGGG
>NW_013817963.1:0-886 GCF_000517525.1 Limulus polyphemus
GTGTATCAGTGTCAGCTGTAAAAAAATAATATATATGTATATATATATATAAGTTCTTTTTGCCAACTGTCGAAATAAATGGATTTTAATTATACTTCTTAATAGTATAAATATATACTATTGTTGAAAGGAGGGGGAAATCCACTTTTTACTTAAATAATAAAACTTTGAGGACATCTGTTGAGTGCATTATTTTATTTTAATTATCCGTTAATTATCCGCGATTTAAAACCTAATTTAAATCAAAATATAGATGTCTCTTTATATCTATTCTAAATAGGAACAAAATGCTCCAGTAAATTACTAATACTTAACACTATATCATAAGTTTACCTGATGATGGCCACACATGTGGTCGAAACGGTGTAATAAATTTTCTGAAAATAAAATAATTCACAGCTGTCCTAAAAATTTTAATAAATATATTGTTACTTCTCTGTTCGTTTGTTAATTTTCCGTATAATTTATTTCCGGATGAAACTTCAGCGACACAAGTCCTTTCTTAAATAAAACTAGTTTATTCCCTCTCAATACAACTTTGCAATACACTTAATTTCTACAGTCACTTTTACTTAAACATACATTATAATTCACAACGATTCACATACTTTAGTACCGCACTTGACTCCATTGTCCGTCTCTGTCTGTCTTCAATTATCTATATGTCTATGCCGTCACTTCTCGCCGGTCTTATATACTATAAGAGCGCATGTCTAGCAAACGCTATTGTCTTCGCGAATCTTTTAGACACTCATCACGTGTTATCAGAGTCACGTGACTTCCGCTGTCGTAACAATATACTATGTTGTTTTGGGGCTTAGGATTCTTCTACAGTAGGTGTCTGTGACTTGTTAGTGATAAATTCAACGATGAATAAACAGCACAT
>NW_013817964.1:0-471 GCF_000517525.1 Limulus polyphemus
AAAAGCGGATACTCCGTTTGAAACTATGTCACCTCGGTGAATTTGGCTGACACCATTGTTTTGGGTTTTGAGTTATGTTATAAACAAAGAAGAACAAGAAATTCAAATTGAAAAACAATTGAAAACGGCCATTACTAAATGTTTTGCTGCAGTGAACCCCTACTGTGCTTATTCCACACGTAAGCTGTTGATAGCAACACACAAAGATGCGATACCTACCATACGGAAAAGTATGGTTATTTATGAATTCTTGTGCCACTGCGAATGTCGGTACGTAGGTCGCACTTCACAAAGACTGCAGGATAGAATTAAACAACATGTACCCACATCCATAACAAATAAGAGTGTGAAAGAAAATAATTTACCATGCCGCTCCTGCAAAACAAAAGTTCTACCACCAAAATGTGAATCAGCGATTGGCCAATATTTGCTAGTGAACCCGACTTGTGCTGACAACTACACGGAGAGCAG
>NW_013817965.1:0-633 GCF_000517525.1 Limulus polyphemus
GTTAACTCTCTTCAAAGACCGACAGCAAGAAAAATGAAGATTGGGTAAGTATTCTATTCCTTGTTTTTCATATTTATTCTTTTTGTGTTATTATAAAAGTAACTAAGATGTAAAAATATGGATCATTTTAGGTTTGTTCATATTAGATTAGGTAAAATTAATAATAATATTATAATAAAAATGTTTCACGAGGCACATGCGAGCAGCTCGTGGGTAATGTAATTCGTTAGCGTAACGTTAACTGCACATTCCCCAAGTGATTTACAACTTATAATGATGCAGATAGTAGTTAGACACAGTTCAAAGGGCAGTAAAACAATAAAATGTAATTATAAATAGATGTATAATGTTACGAACTTAGAGCTACTTATGATAAATGAATGTAGTGACATGTTACAATTTGAAGTCATTCTAGAAATAAAAAAGGGTAATTTAGGTTTATTTCGATATTTTTTTTCTTTGGTGGATACGAGGTTGGTCAAATTGACCGATCCCGTATTGAGATGGGGTAGAGAAAATAATAGATACACTATAAAGTTTTACTGAAGAAAAAACGTTTGAAATGCATTTAGGAGGTTTTGGTGATTACACAAAGGAAATTTGAGATGAGGAAAAGTATTTTTAATTTTAACA
>NW_013817966.1:0-1108 GCF_000517525.1 Limulus polyphemus
TCTCTTGAAATATAACTTGATATACTGGATACTTTCTCTGTTGTAGTCTCTTGAAACATAATAACTTGATATACTGTATACTTTCTGTTGGAGTCTCTTGAAACATAATAACTTGGTATACTGGATATTTTTTGTTGGAGTCTCTTGAAACATAACTTGATATACTGGATACTTTCTCTGTTGTAGTCTCTTGAAACATAATAACTTGATATACTGTATACTTTCTGTTGGAGTCTGTTGATACATAATAACTTGGTATACTGGATACTTTCTCTGTTAGAGTCTCTTGGAACATAATAACTTGATATAATCTGTTGGAGTATCTCAGAACATAATAACTTGATATACTGGATACTTTCTGTTGGAGTTTCTTGAAATGTAACTCAATATACTGTATACTTTCTGTTGGAGTATCTTGAAACATAATAATGAACATGATATATTCAATACTTTCTGTTGGAATCTCTTAAAACACAATAATGAAATTGATATATTGGATACTTTCTGTTGAAGTCTCGTGGAACATAATCAACTTGATATATTGGATACTTTCTGTTGGAGTCTCGTGGAACATAATCAACTTGATATATTGGACACTTTCAGTTGGAGTCTTTTCGAACATAATAATCAATTTTATATACTGGATACTTTCTGTTGGAGTTCATATACTGGATATTTTCTCTGTTGGAATCTCTTGAAACATAACTTGATATACTGGATACTTTTTGTTGGAGTCTCTTGATACATAACTTGATATACTGGATACTTTTTGTTGGAGTCTCTTGAAACATAACTTGATATACTGGATACTTTCTCTGTTGTAGTCTCTTGAAACATAATAACTTGATATACTGTATACTTTCTGTTGGAGTCTCTTGAAACATAATAACTTGGTATACTGGATACTTTCTCTGTTAGAGTCTCTTGGAACATAATAACTTGATATAATCTGTTGGAGTATCATGGAACATAATAACTTAATATACTGGATACTTTCTGTTGGAGTCTCTTGAAACGTAACTTGATATACTGGATACTTTCTCTGTTGGAGTCTCTTGGAACATAATAACTTGATATACTGGATACTTTCTCTGTTGGAGTCTCTTGG
>NW_013817967.1:0-472 GCF_000517525.1 Limulus polyphemus
AATATTGTTAATCAGTTATTTTACAGAATTCCAACAGCATGGACCCCTTTTCTGTACAATTTATAGCTATACTTTATTTTTAAAAGTGTTCTTCTCCTATGATTTTATTTTAAATAAAACTCGCCATTTCTTTACGTTTAGTTTTCGAATTTTCTTAAAATGTAAACTTCTTGCGGAGGTCATCTAAAAGGTCAATAGTAATCTTTCCATGAGTAATGCCATCCAAGTAGAGTAATATAGCCTGGCATGGTAGAACTGTTAGTAAATGTGGAGGACCATCGTGGGCTGAGTTTCCACAATCAGTTTTTCTGAATCAGCGTATTTCGTTCTTCTAAGCTGTGAGACCGACTACAATAAAAGTATTTATATTCAAAGACCCTGTCAGGGATTCTTGGGTTGTCATTTACTACTGAGTGGTGTGCTTCCTAATTGCTGGAAGACCAAAAATCGGAATGTAAAGGATGATCTCTAA
>NW_013817968.1:0-472 GCF_000517525.1 Limulus polyphemus
AGAATTGTTATAAGACAATGAAAAATGGATAGATAGATATAGTTATTGTTGTATTTTATGCAGTAGTTTGGATTAAGAAACTAGGGACATAATACAATAAGGCAGTTAAGCTTATCATTAAATATCTGAGTCCCATCATACACGTTTGTCATAATTCTGGTAGTAATGCTTAACTTTACACAGTATATTTATAAAGTTTGTCTTTCATTAGATATTTTATATTTCTTGATGTATACTTCTCAAATTATTTTTTTGCCTTGATTTTTACAGGCAAGAAACAGTGTCACTTCAGAAGTGGTGGCTATCAAAAAGATGTCATTTACCGGAAAGCAGTCAGCCGATGTAAGTACACATTGGTAAAGTTTGTGGCTATACAGCATTAGGTAACAAACCGATATCATTGTCAGCTAAGAACTACAGAGATTGAACAATGCCATTGTTCATCAACCCACCTAGACTGGTGATATTGTGA
>NW_013817969.1:0-792 GCF_000517525.1 Limulus polyphemus
ATGTGGAAGGTGTCAAAGAGGTCATCGATATGTTTTTGCTTGAAAGCCAAGTGATTTCTTTAATCAGGGCATTAACAACCTGATTGTAAGATGGAAAAGCATCATCGATAGGAATGGAGACTATTTCATTTAATAAAAGTTTTGTTTGATATATAAGTTGTTCGGGTTTTTCATCTAAAAAAGCGACATTAATTTCTTGACGACCTAATACATAAAGCGATCAGACCCATTGTATCTAACATATGAACACACAGTTATAAACTAGCTGTTACTTCCGTTTACCAAGAATAACTTTACCGTTAAAGACTCCTTTGATTTCTCTACTTATACTCCCCTTTATGAAGTCATTATACACTAACACTCCCCTTTATGAAGTCATTATACACTAATACTCCACTTTATAAAGTCATTATACACTAATACCCCTCTTCATGAAGTAATAAAGATAAGTAGCGATTTAGTATTTCCTGATGACACTAAAGTCAATGGATTAACTAAAAATCAATTTACAAAATTACTTGAAATTACAACCAAACAATCTCATTTTATGTTCAATAATAAGACATATGATCAAATTGATGATGTAGCCATGGACTCACCACTTGCTCCCATACTAGCTAATTTGTTCTTGTCTCATTATGAAACCAACTGGTTACAGTCATGTCCGTCCGAATTTAAACCTTTAGTTTATAAGAGATACGTTGATGACACTTTTATTGTATTCAGAAAGCAAAACCATGTCATAAAGTTTCAAGATTATTTAAATTCAAAGCACAGGAATATCGAGGTCAT
>NW_013817970.1:0-842 GCF_000517525.1 Limulus polyphemus
AAGCTGTGTTTAAGATCATTGTCTTGTTGGAAGATAAACTACTGCTGGATGAATTGGGTTCAAAATCTGTCTGTACTTGTCAACAGTCAGTGTTCCATGATTTTTGTATAGAACATCAGCGCTCTTGGCTGAAACTGTACTGATTGTCCACCATACTTCAATTTAAATTTTATGCATTGACCAAAATACAGTTTTCTTCTATCATAAAAGAAATTGAAGTTTTGATTTATTCATAAAAAAAGAACCCGTCTCTCCAGAGTTCCTTAATACATTGGTTGTAATTTTATGCCGGTAAACATTTTTTATTTGGTTAACTGTTCTCACCAGTGATTTCTGAGCAACTTCAAGTCTTCAATACACTTTTTCCCCACCTTATACATGCCTCGCCCCCGTGACAGAGCCGTATGTCTGCGGACTTACAACGCTAGAAACCGGATTTCGATACCCGTGGTGGGCAGAGCACAGATAACCTATTGTGTAGCTTTGTGCTTACACTAGAAATAAACAAACAACAAACCTTATACATAAATATGTCCGATACTATATGAAACTTTTCGCAAGAAAAATCTTGAAATAGCGAGATTGCATAAGGTAGAAATAACAAAGAAAGATCTATTCTTTGCTGAAAATATATTTGTTTCTCGAAGACTTCTATGTTTGGAGAATACATTTCAGGTAACTTTCCATTCATTTGATAAAAATTATACATCATTGGACCTCAATGATTTGCTTGAATGAATCAATAACAAGTTATAAAAATATGTGAAGCCTGAAACTTTTTTTAAATTTGCAGTTATGACTTTACACCATTGAATATCCGTTAATTGGTCACATCTGCCGAG
>NW_013817971.1:0-472 GCF_000517525.1 Limulus polyphemus
GTCTCTCAATGATACAGGACGTATCTTCTTCCGTACTGGTTTCTGTCTCATTAGTTTCTGCTTCACGTGTGGTTCATCTGCTCCATCAGGAAATGTCCCATTATCGGTTACAGTCACATCCGTGGTATTAATTTCATTAACGGCTTCACTGTTTTCCTTCTCAAAACCGAGTATAGTTTCTTCTTCGACAGTGGCTTTTTCAAGTGACAGTCTTCAGCAGCGTCATTTGTTCCAACTGAAATGACCTGGACCGTGATAACACCAAAGCCTGTTGGCATGCACCACCTTTGGCTTACCTCGCCAACCACATTTTATTCGGAAAGTCACGTCTGAGTGACGATCCACTATGTCATATGGGCCTTTCCATGGAGAAGACAACTCAGGAGACTTCCCCTTGGTCTTCCTAGGATTATACAACCACACTTTGTCTCCTGGTACAAAGCTGACTTCATTAGATCTCTTATCATAACAT
>NW_013817972.1:0-472 GCF_000517525.1 Limulus polyphemus
GTAAATACATTCACAACACTAAGTAAATACATTCACAACACTAGTGAATACGTTCACAACACTAAGCAAATACATTCACAACACTAAGTAAATACATCACAACACTAGTGAATACATTTACAACACTAGCGAATACATTCACAACACTAAGTAAATACATTCACCACACTAGTGAATACATTCACAACACTAAGTAAATACATTCACAACACTAGTGAATACATTCACAACACTAAGTAAATACATTCACAACACTAAGTAAATACGTTCACAACACTAAGTAAATACATTCACAACACTAAGTAAATACATTCCCAACACTAGCGAATACATTCACAACACTAAGTAAATACATTCACAACACTAGTGAATACATTCACAACACTAAGCATATATATTCACAACACTAAGTAAATACATTCACAACACTAGTGAATACATTCACAGCACTAGTAAATACATTCACAACATT
>NW_013817973.1:0-471 GCF_000517525.1 Limulus polyphemus
AAATGTATTACAATCCCCATTCTATAGTAAATGTAATAATGATAATTGTTTGTTGAATGTAATGCAATCCCCATTCTATAGTAAATGTAATAATGATAATTGTTTGTTAAATGTATTACAATCCCCATTCTATAGTAAATGTATTACAATCCCCATTCTATAGTAAATGTATTACAATCCCCATTCTATAGTAAATGTATTACAATCCCCATTCTATAGTAAATATAATAATGATAATTGTTTGTTGAATGTATTACAATCCCCATTCTATAGTAAATGTAATAATGATAATTGTTTGTTGAATGTAATGCAATCCCCATTCTATAGTAAATGTAATAATGATAATTGTTTGTTGAATGTATTACAATCCCCATTCTATAGTAAATGTATTACAATCCCCATTCTATAGTAAATGTATTACAATCCCCATTCTATAGTAAATGTATTACAATCCCCATTCTATAGTAAATG
>NW_013817974.1:0-471 GCF_000517525.1 Limulus polyphemus
CAATCATACAACTCATTATACAAGGACATTTGTAATCGTTCTCACGGAGAATTCTACCACAAGCATACAACTCATTACACAATGACATTTGTAATCGTTCTCACGTGAAATTCTACCACAAGCATACAACTCATTATACAATGACATTTGTAATCGTTCTCACGGAGAATTCTACCACAAGCATACAACTCATTATACAAGGACATTTGTATTCGTTCTGATGTAGAATTCTACCACAATCATACAACTCATTATATAATGACATTTGTAATAGTCCTCACGTGGAATTCTACCACAAGCATACAACTTATTATACAATAACATTTGTAATCGTTCTCACGGATAATTCTACCACAAGCATACAACTCATTATACAAGGACATTTGTAATCGTCCTCACAGAGAATTCTACCACAATCATACAACTCATCATACAATGGTTTTTGTAATCGTCCTCACAGAGAATTCTACC
>NW_013817975.1:0-471 GCF_000517525.1 Limulus polyphemus
GTTCAGTCGATAACTAGCTAAAGTATCCGTTCAGTCGATAACTAGCTGACGTATCCGTTCAATCGATAATTAGCTGACGTATCCGTTCAGTCGATAATTAGCTGACGTATCCGTTCAGTCGATAACTAGCTAACGTATCCGTTTAGTCGATAACTAGCTAACGTATCCGTTCAGTCGATAACTAGCTGACGTATCCGTTCAGTCGATAACTAGCTAACGTATCAGTTCAGTCGATAACTAGCTAACGTATCCGTTCAGTCGATAACTAGCTAACGTATCCGTTCAGTCGATAACTAGCTAACGTATCCGTTCAGTCGATAACTAGCTAACGTATCCGTTCAGTCAATAACTAGCTAACGTATCCGTTCAGTCGATAACTAGCTAACGTATCCATTCAGTCGATAACTAGCTGACGTATTCGTTCAGTCGATAACTAGCTAACGTATCCATTCAGTCGATAACTAGCTGACG
>NW_013817976.1:0-472 GCF_000517525.1 Limulus polyphemus
GGACAGATATAACAGCATGGTTCTGTGAAGAATTCTAAGATGACAGATATCACAGTATGGTTCTGTTAAGAACTGTAAGTGGACAGATATAACAGTACAGTTCTCTGAAGGATTTTAAGTCTACAGATACAACAGCATGTTTCTGTGAAGAATTGTAAGAGGACTGAAAAAATTCAGCATGGTTCTCTGATGAATTGTAAGGGGACAGATATTATAGTATGATTTTGTGAAGAATTGTAAGTGGACAGATATAACAGCATGGTTCTGAGAACAATTGTAAGAAGACAAATATAATAGTACTGTTCTGTGAAAAATTTTAAGTCTAGAGATATGACAGCATGGTTCTGTGAAGAATTGTAAGTGGACAGATGTAACAGCATGGTTCTTTGAAGAATTGTCAGAGGACAGATATAGAAGCATGCTTCTGTCAAGAATTGTAAGTGGACAGATATAACAGCATGATTTTGTGAGG
>NW_013817977.1:0-473 GCF_000517525.1 Limulus polyphemus
ACTTAACATTTTGATTGGCTAGATTTATAATGTACTTTACATTTTGATTGGCTAGATTTATAAAGTACTTTACGTTTCAGTTGGCTAGATTTATAATGTACTTTACATTTTGATTGGCTAGATTTATAATGTACTTTAAGTTTGATTGGCTAGATTTATAAAGTACTTTACATTTTGATTGGCTAGATTTATCAAGTACTTTACGTTTGGTTGGCTAGATTTATAATGTACTTTACGTTTTGGTTGGCTAGATTTATAATGTACTTTACGTTTGGTTGGCTAGATTTATAATGTACTTTACGTTTTGGTTGGCTAGATTTATAAAGTACTTTACGTTTTGGTTGGCTAGATTTATAATGTACTTTACGTTTCGGTTGACTAGATTTATAATGTACTTTACGTTTCGGTTGACTAGATTTATAATGTACTTTACGTGTCGGTTGACTAGATTTATAATGTACTTTACGTGTCGG
>NW_013817978.1:0-682 GCF_000517525.1 Limulus polyphemus
AATGCCAATTTTACAAATTGTTGTTAGGACAATTTCATTCATTGTGTAGCTACAGAGGTCTTCATGGATTATGCACCAATCTTGTGGATGTAACATTATTCATCTCTAATGCCAATTTTACAAACTGTTGTTAGGACAATTCCATTCATTGTGTAGCTACAGAGGTCTTCATGAACTATGCACCAATCTTGTGGATGTAACATTACTCATCTCTAATGCCACATCCACATTTGCCTCCTTTGTTGTTCTCAATGTCTCCTGTTCATTCAAAGCAACCGATAACAGTCAACAACATCTGTGGTCAGCATGACACAGTCTGAATTCCATTCCCTGTACAGAATGCTCACAATAGACAAACTACAATCAATTTTCCTAATAACAGGTCACTAAACTGGCACATTTTGCAATTTTTAAACAACTTTCTCAGTTATTCTAAATGCAATTCTATGCCTTTTATACTCACAACAATCTATACGTTTATTCAGTACCAACTAACCACAAACCAGTGTCAAGAATTTCCAGTTTTTTGGTTATAAACCAAAATTACATCCAGATTGTTGGATTTTTTTGACAATCTATATGTTTATTCAGTACCAACTAATCACAAACCAGCATCAAGAATTTCCAGTTTTTTGGTTATAAACTAAAATTACATGAAAATCGAACAATCTGTCGACAATCT
>NW_013817979.1:0-472 GCF_000517525.1 Limulus polyphemus
TTTTGTAAGAAGAGTAAGAGTAGAGCTGGAAAAAGTATAGAAATCTGTGAACCTAGTTCCCAGGAAGTTCTTAGTCCTGGTAGAAAACTTGTTTCATAATTTATAAGAGAATGTAGGAAGAAATATTTATTTTAAAATATTAAGTAGCAGAAAATACTCCAAGAGAAATATTAATTTGTTTTATTGTTAATTATAATTGCCAAACCTTCTCTGACCTTTCTCAAAGTTTTCTAGACTTCTAATCTCTTAGGTACAGAAAAATAAAGTTTCTTGTCACCTTTTGAATCTGAATTATTAATATAAAACCATTTCTATATGTTGTAAATAAACTTAAGAGTATGGCAGCCTCCAATGATAATTAATATCTTAAAAATGTGTTAAATATACAAAATTAGTTGAAGTCGATTTGCAGTTACTTCTACCTAGCAGCTACAGTAGGTTCGATATGAGCCAACTATAAATGAAAAAAATT
>NW_013817980.1:0-488 GCF_000517525.1 Limulus polyphemus
CCGTAAGAACACAAACACCGGCCTCTACACCCCCTGGAATTCCGCTCATGACACCACACAAAAAATCAATAAACTGAAAAACTTCATAAACACGGCTACAAGGCTCTCTTCAACGGACTACATACATGAAGAAATCAACCACATAAAGCATTTCTTCATTCACACCAACAAATATACAACAGCTATTGTTCAAAAACTCTCCAACATTCACCACAACAAAACTCAACTCACGAACAAAATTGATACTAACAAACCCAACAATGGAACATTACATTACAATTTACCTTTTCTCCCTGAAATAAGCTCAAGAATTATCCACAATTGGACAAAACTAGCCGTTAAACACAAAGATCCTGTCAACGTAAAATTCTATTAAAAACCCGGCACTAAATTTAAAACGTTACTAAACAATAATGATTTAGAATCACACAATACCGGCGTCATTTACAAAATAACATGCAATAACTGCCCAGAATTCTACATCGGAG
>NW_013817981.1:0-850 GCF_000517525.1 Limulus polyphemus
AGTAGCAGATGGTAATTATTGTTCAGTAATAGACTTTTTCAAAGACTTCTTGCTCTTTTGCAGAAGGAAGATGTAAAAGGATTCTGTTCTAAAACATTAATTCTATAATATATTGTTACGACAGCGGGAGTCACGTAACGTAACGCTAGTAACACGTCATGAGATTCTAGAAGGATCATGTCTGTTCGTGGCAAATCTAGACTTTTCTACGCGCCCTCTATTTTGTATATATATATATAAGCTGGTAAATGAAGTGACGGCATAAAAATAATTGCAGACAGGCAGATATAGAGACGGACAATTGAGTCAAGTGCAGTAGTGACCGTAAGCAAAGTGCGTGAATCGTTGTGAATTATAGAGCGTGTTTAAGTTAAAGTGACTGTGGAAATTAAGTGTATTGCAAAGTTGTATTGAGAAAGAATAAACTAGTTTAACTTAAGAAAGGACTTGTGTCGCTAAAGTTTCATTGGAAAGAAATTATACGGAAATTAACAAACGACCAGAGACGTAACAAATTGGTGTCAGAAGTGGGATAAGAAAAAAAAGGAAACGAGAAGTGGCAAATCAAACTACAGCTTAGCATATTTGATGGCAGCAATACAAGAACAGCAAAAGAAACAAGAAGAACGAGAAAAGAAACAGGAGAGATTACAACAGTTGTTGGAGGAAAAAGAAAAAACAAGAAGAGAGATTACAACAGTTGTTGGAGGAAAAAGAAAAACCAAGAAGAGAGATTACAGCAGCTTGTTGGAGAAAAAAGAAAACAAGAAGAGAGATTACAGCAGCTGTTGGAGGAAAAGAAAAGAACAAGAAGAGAGATTACAGCAGCTGCTGGAAGAAAAAGAAAGAA
>NW_013817982.1:0-472 GCF_000517525.1 Limulus polyphemus
CTACTAGGCAGGATGCAATGGCCAGAGCTCTTGAATTCGAATCCTACATTAAGTCCAGCACAGACGTACCAAGGTTGGTACAGTCATCAGGATTCAAGGCCAGAAAAGGGCAGCTTCAGAGAAGTTTGAGGGACTTTGCTGGCACTGTAACAAACCTGGGCATAAGAAAGCTCAATACCAGCAACTTCAACATAGGAAACATGCAATGGTAGGAAAAGCTGCTACCAAGAAAGGTTGTTGGAACTGAGGAGAGCAAGGGCATATAAAGAGTCAGTGTAACAAGAATACTACCAATAAGACAGTTTCGGGAAACCAGTAGTGGTTAGTGCTGAGGGACGCCCACCAACCATTGTGAAAGTCCCAACAGCTAAGTGTAAAATGGCAAGCACACATAGTGTCTGTGTGACAGAAAAGCTGGATGGCCAAAAGTGCAACTTTGTCATATATTCTGCATATCAGCAAACCCTTGTGA
>NW_013817983.1:0-844 GCF_000517525.1 Limulus polyphemus
AATAGAACATTTAATTATCCGAAAATAGTACCTGAGACTGATGAACATTTTACAGTCTATATTCTGTAATAATAGAACATTTAACCACCAGAAAATAGTATCACAGACTGGTGAACAGTTTACTGTCCATATTCTGTAATAATAGAACATTTAACCATCAGAAAATAGTATCACAGACTGATGAACAGTTTACAGTCTATATTCTGTAATAATAGAGCATTTAATTATCAGAAAATAGTACCAGAGACTGGTGAACAGTTTACAGTCTATATTCTGTAATAATAGAACATTTAATCATCAGAAAATAGTACCAGAGACTGGTGAACAGTTTACAGTCTATATTCTGTAATAATAGAACATTTAATCATCAGAAAATAGTACCAGAGACTGGTGAACATTTTACAGTCTATATTCTGTAATAATAGAACATTTAACCATCAAAAATAGTACCAGAGACTGGTGAATAGTTTACAGTCTATATTCTGTAATAATAGAGCATTTAACCATCAGAAAATAGTACCAGAGACTGGTGAACAGTTTACAGTCTATATTCTGTAATAATAGAACATTTAACCACCAGAAAATAGTATCACAGACTGGTGAACAGTTTACTGTTCATATTCTGTAATAATAGAACATTTAACCATCAGAAAATAGTATCACAGACTGGTGAACAGTTTACTGTCCATATTCTGTAATAATAGAACATTTAACCATCAGAAAATAGTATCACAGACTGGTGAACAGTTTACAGTCTATATTCTGTAATAATAGAACATTTAACCACCACAAAATAGTACCAGAGACTGGTGAACAGTTTACAGTCTATATTCTGTAATAATGG
>NW_013817984.1:0-1090 GCF_000517525.1 Limulus polyphemus
AAACAATTCATCTGCACAAGGTTATTAATGATATGCAAGGATACAAATTTACTGTTGAGACATTAGAATCAAAACAATATAACCTTCTCTGTACAATTGTAGTCATTTTGACAAACCTTGTAACTACCATGAAACTATAAATATTATTTATTTTAGTGTAGTATGTGTATCTTCACACAGTTTGGTGAGTTTTAGTAAACATTGCAAGTTTTGTAGAAAAAAAAATATTTTTTAATTGAGTACTTTTACTATCGAGTCAAATTCAGTCTTAGACACTGACTAGTCTGAGTGAAAGGTATTTTCATGTTAAAATGAAAATATTTTTGTATTATTCAGTTTCATATTTTATTTGCATAACCTCCAGTACCTTCTAAATAAATATAGAAAGTTTTTTTCAGTCAACTTCAAACTTTATTTGTTGTTTTCTCTACAATAACACTGTATACAGGCTTGGTCCATTTGACCAACCTTCTATATTTGTTTATTTATTGTTATAAAAGTAACTTAAATGAGAAATTAGAAACTTATTTGCATGAGCATTTCTCTTGAGTGTGCTGGTAAATTGATGCTGTGTTTACACAAAGCTGCCTTCCTGTGATAATTCACTTTGGCACTATTCCAAGAGGCAATAAGCAATAAATGTAAATGACTGGAAGATTTGAAATGAAAGTTATAAGGATACATGGTTTGTAATTGTTTGGAACATATAGTCCTTTTAGAAATAAAAAGAGTGATTTAGAATTTTTTGTGGTAATTACTGTACAAATACAGGCAATATTTCAAATTTCAATTAAACTTGATAAATATTGTTTTTATGTTGAGTGTTAATATTTTGTGTTCTAAGCTGCCTATTTAAAATAAATATTAAGTAAAAAGCACCTGTGCATAAAATAGGGTTAACTTTCATTAAGATTTAAAAACTTTGAAACAAAAAGTACCAGACCTTCATGTAAGTTTGAAATTTTTTGATTTTTGTGTTCAACATAAAAACAATATTTATTAAGTTTAATTGTAATTTGAAAATATCGCCTCTATTTGTATAGAATTTTGTTCAATCAGCCAATAATGATTGTCTCAAAAGATAGATTTA
>NW_013817985.1:0-472 GCF_000517525.1 Limulus polyphemus
TCCATGAACACTTAGATGTAACTCTAGTTACAGAATTTATAACCACCATACTCATCTTTAACCTTACTTGGTACAACTACTCCATAAACACCTAGTTGTAACTCTAGTTACCGAATTTATAACCACCATATTCATCTTTAGCCTTACTTGGTACAACTACTCCATGAACAATTAGGTGTAACTCTAGTTACAGAATTTATAACCACCATACTCATCTTTAGCGTTATTTGGTACAACATCTCAACGAACACCTAGATGGAACTATAGTTTCCGAATTCATAACCACCATATTCATCTTTAGCTTTACTTGGTACAATTACTTCATGAACACTTACGTGTAATTCTAGTTACGTAATTTATAACCACCATACTCATCTTTACACTTACTTGGTACAACTACTCCATGAACACATAGGTGTAACTCTAGTTACATAATTTATAACCACCATACTAATCTTTAGCCTTACTTGGT
>NW_013817986.1:0-471 GCF_000517525.1 Limulus polyphemus
CACTAGGAGTTTTAAAACAGAGCACACAGTAATCACTAGGAGTATTAAAACAGAGCACCCAGTAATCACTAGGAGTGTTAAAACAGAACAAACAGTAATCACTAGGAGTATTAAAACAGAGCACCCAGTAATCACTAGGAGTGTTAAAACAGAGCACCCAGTAATCACTAGGAGTATTAAAACAGAGCACACAGTAATCACTAGAAGTGTTAAAACAGAGCACCCAGTAACCACTAGGAGTATAAAACAGAGCACCCAGTAATCACTAGGAGTGTTAAAACAGAGCATATAGTAATCACTAGGAGTATTAAAACAGAGCACCCAGTAATCACTAGGAGTGTTAAAACAGAGCACCCAGTAATCACTAGGAGTATTAAAACAGAGCACACAGTAATCACTAGAAGTGTTAAAACAGAGCACCCAGTAACCACTAGGAGTATTAAAACAGAGCACCCAGTAATCACTAGGAGT
>NW_013817987.1:0-472 GCF_000517525.1 Limulus polyphemus
CAGTGAATAGATTGTTACCAGGGAAAGTTACTTCAAAGTGTTTCTGAGATGATATCTTACCTCTTCTCACAGAATTGCTTTTCCCGACTCGTACTGCACTCTATATTTACATATTTTTGCTCTCCACTAGCCTTGATACTCCCACCTACCTTCACATGTTTTGTGAAGCAGCTATTGGATAAGATGCAAATGAGCATGTGACTACCCTTCATCAATAGGAGTGCGACACAACTCCTAGCACAGCTGATTCCTCTATGCATCTTAGTCCAAATTCACTTCTCGTTTGGCACTTGAGGTGTTAAGATGTGTTTTTGTTCACACTTTGGAGGCAGTAAATTTAAGTGAGTTTAAGAGAAAGCTTGATAAGTATATGAATGATAAGAGTTGGCTTTAAGGTTTTTTTATGTAACGTATTACAATTTCAAATAGTCTGAAATTGAGTTAACTGATAATTTAGATTTAGTAGTTAAAT
>NW_013817988.1:0-472 GCF_000517525.1 Limulus polyphemus
AGATGTATTGGTGAAAAAGGAATGTACAAAGTAATTTAGAAACATCAGTTTACCTGAAACCTTTTTCTGTTCTTATGCCCCCACACCAAGAATTATGTCATACTAAGTCACCAAAAATGTCTGTATTTTATAGTTATGTTAACAGAGCTTTGAAGATATGTACTAACCAAAAGGATTTAAAAAACGAATTGTTATTAATTAAATATATAGCAGTCAAAAGAGGTTTAACCCCAATATTGTAGATAGGGCAGTTAAGAAATTCACTAATGCTATAATAATTGATCAAATTAGTACTTTAAAACCTAGTTATGAAAAAATTAGAAAGGAAGGCTTAATTTTACCATATGTTCCAGGTTTAACTACTAGTTTATTAAAAGTGTTTAAAAAACAACAGATATTCTACCCTGTATTTAAACAAATAAATAAGATGAATCAAATGTTAGGTACTACGAAAAAGCGAAATGCAGTTAAC
>NW_013817989.1:0-920 GCF_000517525.1 Limulus polyphemus
GGCATTTCTGGGAATGGTGATTATTACAGGAAGTTTTGTAAAAATTTTCCTGACATCGCTGTACCATTAACAAACCTTTGGAAGAACAATAAAAATTCAGATGATCAGAAATATGTCAATCTGCTTTTGAAAAGGTCAAATCTTTGTTATGCACTTACCCTGTATTGATGACATCTGACTGTGGTAAGCATTGATGCCAGCGATTGTGGCGCTGATGCTATTCTATTACAATCAGATCACAAAAGTATTGATCATCCTGTTTGTTATTTTTATGAAAAAGTTTAATTGTCATCAAAAGAATTATTTTACGGATCTGCATCACAACAACCTGCCCCCCAGTGGCACAGTGGAATGTCTGTGGACTTACAACACTAGAATCCGTGTTTCGATACCCATGGTAAGCAGAGCACAGATAGCCCATTCTGTATCTTTGTGCTTAATTACAAACAAACATAACACCAAATGTCATTTACACGGATCATAACCCGTTGACGTTTTTAAACCGAATGAAAAGCAAAAAACAGAAGTATAATTTGAAGATAATCCATGTCAAAGGGGTTGATGACATTTGTGCTGATGCACTTTCACGTGCTATGTAATTTTATGATAAAGTGATTTGTACTGGTTGTATTCTACACTGTAATTATTATTGAAGTTGTATAATCCTTTAAATAGTGTATTATATATAATGTAATATTGCCAATGTATACACACACACACACATAAGACATTATATATATGTATATATAATGTCTTAATTAGAAATTCTCTTAAAGCCAATTCTTAATTATCTAAGAAGGGAGTTGTAACGAATTTGTTGCTATGTATTTATTTCATCATGAACGTTGCTTAGATTAAGTTTATATTTAAAAATATGCGTAACTTATAGTGTTGGATATATATTGCGTGTAAAGAATTTG
>NW_013817990.1:0-470 GCF_000517525.1 Limulus polyphemus
GCCACAATTCTAGTTGCACTTTCCTTGTTAAAACTACAAACTTCAACACCGAGTCTTAATGGTACGTCTTTATGTAAGGAAGAAGTGCTGATTATAACACCTTTTCAGCTTGCCCTTACCAACTTAAAATAATGTGATATACATTTAGCACACACCTTGCTGTCTATCCTTGAGATTGGCTAAAACTAATACTATGTGGGTATTGAAAAACCATTGAAATATTTTGGGATTAGAAGATGACATTTAAAGTTGGTTTTGTATACATAATACAACTACTTTCAGGTTAATTTAGATGTAATGAATCAGTTGTGTATCGAAGCAAATTATGCTAATATGATATTAAATAAGCACAATCGAGTGGTATATTTTGGGGAACATACTACATATTTTGACTGAACATTGGTCTTTTTTCTTTAGGTAGGATGTACAACTTAGGATGAAGGGTTTATATAGATGTATAAAGACAAAAG
>NW_013817991.1:0-472 GCF_000517525.1 Limulus polyphemus
TTGGGTATATAAAAGAGGGGGACAACGTGACAAGGTAATGTGTGTGTAGACAGTGAGTAATTGATCTGCAGTCAGAAGTATTATTGAGCACGTTCGTTGTTATAGCGTTTGTTTAGCGCGATTGTTGAAGTTGAGTGTATCGGTAAAGTTATATTCGAAAAGAATAAACCAGTTTTTATTAAGAAAGAACTTGTGTCGCTTAAGTTTCGTCGGAACAAGTTACGGAAAATCAATTAACAAACGGAGACGTAACAATATATATATACAGTATATATTACTTTTAAAAACTTTGAGTCTAGTTGTATAAGCATGGTTGTTGTAAATAGTCGACATTACATTCAAGTTCATTGTTAGAATTATTAGTTAGCACTAAGTGTGAAAAAATAAGTTTGGATAAAAGTCTAAGGACATGTGACACGAAGTGTTTGTTTGAACACTTCGGTTACAGAGTAAACCATGACTTTTGTTTCGC
>NW_013817992.1:0-473 GCF_000517525.1 Limulus polyphemus
TATTACATTTCTGATGCATTCTCTGAAATTGATAGAGATCGGAATTTGTGTCGTACTGTGTGTCAGAGTGTTCTGGACAGAGTTGAAGATTGTTGCAAGGTTGAAGGTGGACACTTTGAGCACTTGAGAGATTAAATGTTTAATGTAAAATGTCTAATATGTAAATATAATGTATGTAAATAAATGTCTAAATTTCTAATAAAGGAAAAATGTTTAAGTGTTAACTGTAACCCTACTTTTGGCCCACCCTGTATATATTTTTTATAATTAAAGTGAGTGAAAGATTGGGAAACATATACTCTCCAGATCTAGAAAGATCTGTAACGTTGAAATGGTACAGTTTTTTGACAGTGAAACATCATCGCCCAACAATGCATCAAAACAATTAGAAAAAAAAACACAAAAAACTCGAATCTGTTTTAGTACGAATCTGTAATTAACCTTAGTATGTATTAATTATATTTAACTTCAAA
>NW_013817993.1:0-472 GCF_000517525.1 Limulus polyphemus
TGTACCAAGTAAGGCTAAAGATGATTATGGTGGTTATAAATTCTATAAAAGGAGGTACACCTAGGTGTTCTTCGAGTTGTTGTACCAAATAACGCTAAAGATTAGTATAGGGGTTAAACATTTGGTAACTGGAGTTACAACTAGGTGTTCATGAAGTAGTTGTACCAAGTAAGGCTAAAGATGAGTATGGTGGTTATAAATTCTGTAATTAGAGTTAAACCTAGGTGTTCATGGAGTAGTTGTACCAAGTAAGGCTAAAGATGAGTATGGTGGTTATAAATTCGGAAACTAGAGTTACACCTAGGTGTTCATGTTGTAGTTGTACCAAATAACGCTAAAGATGAGTATGGTGGTTGTAAATTCTGTAACTAAAGTTACACATAGTTGTTGATAGTGTCGTTTTAACAAGTAAGGCTAAAGATGAGTATGGTGGTTATAAATTCGGTAACTAAAGTTACACCTAAGTGTTCAT
>NW_013817994.1:0-596 GCF_000517525.1 Limulus polyphemus
ATATATCTCTTCCATTTTCTTTACGTTAATTACTGTTTTAATCATTTTTCTAGTCGTATTCATTTCTTTGGGTGTTATTCTTAGCTTACTCTCTTGTAACGTGATATCTCTATCTATCTGTGATGCCCAATTTTCAGTAAAATCTCTTTTTGCGTCGTTTATTTATATAAATATCGAGTTACGTGATGTCTGTATGGTTTAGTGTTTTCTAGAGCAAACTATCATTTTCTTATAATTAGGGTTTGTTCTACGTGTTTTTTCTGTCCCTTCTCTTTATTTCTAATTTTGGAAATTTTGAATCGCATATGGTTTATTCTCTTGAGTTATTTATGTTTTTTTATATGTGCGATTCTTTGATATAACCCTCTATTAATGCATTTTCTATGTCGCTTTGAAAGTTTTCTATACTTATTTAATTCTTCAATTGTTTATAACGCTTTCAGGTTCTTTACGCTAATTAATGTTTTAAACATTTCTCTAGTTTTATCGTATGATAAAGCGAGATTTTATATTTATTGTTTTTAGTGATACTCACAGTTAATTCATATTTTGCGTGGTTTTCGTATTATATGTATTGGTTCACGTTATTTCCACAT
>NW_013817995.1:0-472 GCF_000517525.1 Limulus polyphemus
CCATCTCCAAATTTTGTATGAACGTTCGTTGCATACTTGCGTATTTACATGCAAAATTCTAGCCTTCTATTATCATTTTTGCGACTTTTGTGGTCGTTTTATTGTTACTCTTTTATTGGCTTTTCTGAAAGCGTATGTGTACTGCAGTGAAGCTTTAGGATACTGATTGTTTTTCGATTTCTTGTTACCAGAGGGTCCTAAATTGATGATTTTTCACCAAATTTGGTATGTAGGTACACTTTAACGTTGCGTAGTAATATGCAGAGTTTTACCTTCCTACTCTTTGTTTTTCCGGAGTTATGGAAGGTTTTGCGTTTTGTACCAGTACGTCGTTCCATTTGGACGGATCATCTCCAAAATTTGTATGAACGTTCGTTGAATACTTGCGTACTTACATGCAAAATTCTAGCCTTCTATTATCATTTTTGCGACTTTTGTGGTCGTTTTATGTTACTCTTTTATTGGCTTTTCT
>NW_013817996.1:0-472 GCF_000517525.1 Limulus polyphemus
AATATTAGATTAGTGTAGGTGTTTGTCAACTGTATAATAGTAATGGTAGTATCAGATTAGTGTAGATGTTTGTCAACTGTATAATAATAATGGTAGTATCATATTAGTGTAGGTGTTTGTCAACTGTATAATAATAATTGTAGTATTAGATTAGTGTAGATGTTTATCAACTGTATAATAATAATGGTAGTATCAGATTAGTGTAGATGTTTATCACATTTATCATAATAATGGTAGTATCAGTTTAGTGTAGATGTTTATCACATTTATAATAATGGTAGCATTATATTAGTGTAAATGTTTGTCAATTGTATAATAATAATGGTAGTATCATATTAGTGTAGGTGTTTGTCAACTGTATAATAATAATGGTAGTATTATATTAGTGTAGGTGTTTGTCAACTGTATAATAATAATGGTAGTATTAGATTAGTGTAGATGTTTGTCAACTGTATAATAATAATAATGGTAG
>NW_013817997.1:0-435 GCF_000517525.1 Limulus polyphemus
GTTGTTATAACTGAACTGAACGACCTATCATAACTCAAAGATTCAAATGTTACATCGTTGTTATAATTGAATTGAACGACTTATCATAACTCATAAGATTCAAGTGTTACATCGTTGTTATAACTGAACTGAACGACCTATCATAACTCATAAGATTCAAATGTTACATCGTTGTTATAACTGAACTGAACGACCTATCATAACTCATAAGATTCAAGTGTTACATCGTTGCTATAACTGAACTGAACGACCTATCATAACTCAAAGATTCAAGTGTTACATCGTTGTTATAATTGAACTGAACGACTTATCATAACTCATAAGATTCAAGTGTTACATCGTTGCTATAACTGAACTGAACGACCTATAATAACTCATAATATTCAAGTGTTACATCGTTGTTATAACTGAACTGAACGACCTATCATAACTCAA
>NW_013817998.1:0-472 GCF_000517525.1 Limulus polyphemus
TATTTACTACATGGCTTGTGTATAACGTATATATATATATACATATATATTATTCATACCTTCGGTGTATAAGACGCAAGGAGATTTTGACATCAAATTCTGGGTTAAAAAAGTGCGTCTTATACACCGAAAAATAAGGTATATATATATATATATCACAAACTTAATTTCTTATTTATAGCCATCGTTTTCTCGGTTATTGTCATTTGTAACTGAAAAACAGAGAATAAATAAATAAAAATGCCAAAATTAAATTAAATTAATTATAGCTTCAGGGAATGTAGTTTTTATTAATAATTCTTTAACAATCCGAACCAGAAGCATATCTGATTTTGTGCGTAACCTTGAGAAGGTTGGCCTTGTTTTTGTCGAAGGGCTTATAACGCTAAAAACCGGGTTTCAATACCCGTGGCGGGCACAGCATAGTGTAGCTTCGTGTTTAAAAAACAAACAAATGTCAATACTCTACTGG
>NW_013817999.1:0-470 GCF_000517525.1 Limulus polyphemus
ACAAAGTGTGCACTGACTACAACATCTATCACACTGACTCAGATACACATTGTCAAAGTGTGTACTGACTACAACATCTATCACACTGACTCAGATACACATTGTCAAAGTGTGTACGGACTACAACATCTATCACACTGACTCAGACACACATTGTCAAAGTGTGCACTGACTACAACATCTATCACACTGACTCAGATACACATTGTCAAAATGTGCACTGACTATAACATCTATCACGCTGACACAGATACACATTGTCAAAGTGTGTACGGACTACAACATCTATCACACTGACACAGATATACATTGTCAAAGTGTGTACTGACTACAACATCTATCACACTGACTCAGATACACATTGTCAAAGTGTGCACTGACTACAACATCTATCACACTGACACAGATACACATTGCACAAAGTGTGCACAGACCACAACATCTATCACACTGACTCAGATACACATTGC
>NW_013818000.1:0-472 GCF_000517525.1 Limulus polyphemus
TGTAACAAGAGTTACACCTAAGTGTTCATAGAGTAGTTGTACCAAGTAAGGCTAAAGATGAAATTGGTGGTTATAAATTCGGTAACTGGAGTTAAACCTAAGTGTTCATGGAGTAGTTGTACCAAGTAAGGCTAAAGATCATTAGGATGGTTATAAATTCAGTAACTAGAGTTACACTTAGGTGTTCTTGGAGCAGTTGTGCCAAATAACGCTATAGATGAGTATGGTGGTTACAAATTCGGTAACTAGAGTTACACCTAGGTGTTCGTGGAGTTGTTGTACCAAATAACGCTAAAGACGTGTATGGTGGTTATAAATTCGGAAACTAAAGTTACACCTAGGTGTTCATGGAGTAGTTGTACCAAGTAAGGCTAAAGATGAGTATGGTGGTTAAAAATTCTGTAACTAGAACTACACCTAGGTGTTCGTGGAGTTGTTGTACCAAATAACGCTAAAGATGAGTATGGTATTT
>NW_013818001.1:0-667 GCF_000517525.1 Limulus polyphemus
TATTGTTAAATCTTGTGTCTTTTTATTCACAGTACACAGTATTGATAAATCCTTTATATTCTTATTGACAGGACACATTATTGTTAAATCTTGTGTCTTCTTATTGACAGTACACAGTATTGATAAATCCTGTATCTTCTTATTGACAGGACACAGTATTGTTAAATCTTGTGTCTTTTTATTGACAAAACACAGTATCGTTAAATCTTGTCTTCTTTTTGATAGTACATAGTATTGTTAAATCTTGTGTCTTCTTATTGAGAGTAAACGGTATTGATAAATCTTGTCTTCTTTTTGATAGTAAATAGTATTGTTAAATCTTGTGCCTTCTTTTTGACATTACACAGTATCGTTAAATCTTGTGTCTTCATATTGACAGTACACAGTATTGATAATTCCTTTATCTTCTTATTGACAGGACACAGTATTGTTAAATCTTGTGTCTTCTTATTGACAGTACACAGTATTGATAAATCCTGTATCTTCATATTGACAGGACACAGTATTGTTAAATCTTGTGTCTTCTTATTGACAGTACATTCTTATTGACAGGACACAGTATTGTTAAATTTTGTGTCTTCTTATTGACAGTACACAGTATTGATATATCCTGTATCTTATTATTGACAGGACACAGTTTGACAGTACACAGTATCGTTAAATCTTG
>NW_013818002.1:0-626 GCF_000517525.1 Limulus polyphemus
TAATTGACAGTACAGAGTATCGTTAAATCTTGTGTCTTCTTATTGACAGTACACAGTATCGTTAAATCTTGTGTCTTCTTATTGACAGTACACATTATTGTTAAATCTTGTGTTTCTTACTGACAGTACACAGTATCGTTAAATCTTGTGTCTTCTTATCGACAGGACATATTATTGTTAAAGCTTGTGTTTTCATACTGACGGTATACATTATCAATGAATATTGTGACTTCTTATTGACAGTACACAGTATTGTTAAATCTTGTGTGTTCTTATTGATAGTACACAGTATTTATAAATCTTGTGTCTTCTTGTTGACAGAACACAGTATTGTTAAATCTTGTGTCTTCTTATTGACAGCACACAGTATCGTTAAATCTTGTGTCTTCTTATTGACAGTACACAGTATCGTTAAATCTTGTGTCTCTTTATAGATAGTACACAGTATTGCTAAATCGTGTGTCTTCTTATTGACAGTACACAGTTTTGTTAAATCTTGTGTCTTCTTATTGCAGTACACAGTATTGTTAAATCTTGTGTCTTCTTATAGAAAGTACACAGTATCGTTAAATCTTGTGTTTTCTTATTGACAGTACACAGTATCGTTAAATCTTGTGTCTTCTTAT
>NW_013818003.1:0-472 GCF_000517525.1 Limulus polyphemus
TTTTAGTTAATTATGGTATAATCATCGTGTCTATGTGTTTTACCCATGTCTTATAAAGTATGGTATAATAATCGTTTTTATGTATTTTACTCATGTCTTATTAAAGTATGGTATAATCATCGTGTTTATGTATTTTACCAATGTCTTAATATAGTATGTTAAAATCATTGTGTCTATGTATTTTACCCATGTCTTAATAAAGTATGTTAAAATCATCGTGTCTATGTATTTTACCGATGTCTTAATAACGTATGGTAAAATCATCTTGTTGATGTATTTTACCCATGTCTTAATAAAGTAAGGTATAATCATCGTGATGATGTATTTTTCCTAAGTCTTAGTAAATTATGATCTAATCATCGTCTTTATGTATTTTACAAATGTTTTAATAAAGTTTGTTAAAATCATCGTGTTGATGTATTTTACCCATGTCTTAATAAAGTATGGTATAATCATCATGTCTATGTAATTT
>NW_013818004.1:0-472 GCF_000517525.1 Limulus polyphemus
TAGCACCCCTCAGCATTAATTCAGATAGTAAGTGATATCTCATAAACACGGCAGAATAGAGCAACTTTGCATTACTCACATCACATTTTATTCATGTGCTGTAAAACAGAACTTACATTCAGAGTAGCTCCTTACTGGCCACATCACATTTTGTTCAGTGTAACTTAGTAATGGTTCTTAGGTTGATTATGAATCAAACTGAATGCAACTTCAGCTGTACGGCACATGAATAAAATGTGAGTGAAGTCAAGTTGCTCTGTTTTGCTGTGCTTATGAGATATCACTTACTGTTTGGCTTAAAGCAGAATTGTGACTTTTTTCTCGCTTAAGCACTTTTGGATGAATAATTATATCCAAGTCTTTAAGTAAAGTATTAACTTATTATACCGCTATAGGTGTGCTGAAATCGCAGAAACTACGTCCTTAGCTGTGCTGAAATCGCAGAAGCTACTTACTTAGCTGTGCTGAAATC
>NW_013818005.1:0-472 GCF_000517525.1 Limulus polyphemus
AAATTCGGTAACTATAGTTACACCTAGGTGTTCGTGGAGTGGCTGTACCAAATAACGCTAAAGATGAGTATGGTGTTATAAATTCGGTAACTAGAGTTAAACCTAAGTGTTGCTGGAGTAGTTGTACCACGTAAGGCTAAAGATGAGTATGGTGGTTATAAATTCCGTAATTAGAGTTACATCTAGGTATTCGTGGAGTTGTTGTACCAAATAACGCTAAATAGGGGATGGTGGTTATATATTCGGTAACTAGAGATACACCTAGGTGTTTATGGAGAAGTTGTACCAAGTAAGGCTACAGATGAATATGGTGGTTATAAATACTGTAACTAGAGCAAACCTAGGTGTTCATGGAGTAGTTGTACCAAGTAAGGCTAAAGATGAGTATGGTGGTTATAAATTGTTTAACTAGAGTTACACTTAGGTGTTCGTGGAGTTGTTGTACCAAATAACGCTAAAGATGAGTATGTGG
>NW_013818006.1:0-563 GCF_000517525.1 Limulus polyphemus
GAATAATCTTCTTTTAAAGCTCAACTCTTGTATTCTCTTATGTTGTAAATAGTTTACTGTTTTTCTATTATATTGTAAATAGAGTTGAGCTTTAAAAGAAGATTATTCAAGGAAAATCTCAGCGTGAAAATAGCCATAACGTCTTCGTTTAAACTAAACTCCACCTTTTCAATTGTTTTTAACCTGGGTTAGCGATGGTTAAATTTTTTAAACTTTTCACGGGACATTATATTTTTCGTTAATATTATAGTGTCTCAATGATTTGATTTTTAACGATACAAGCACCATCCGATATTTTTCTATTAGTTTTCCGTCATAAAAGCACTTTATTTCTATTTTCCAAAAAATTCATATTTTCACCGAAATGCCAAGGCTATAGCCCATGTTTTTTCTCAAATTTTGAAAAAAATAGTTTTTCTTTATATTTCAAAGCCATGATGCCATTGATGTAACACTTTCAAAATGGATATCCTTTCATCAAAACTCCCAATAGTTATTTCATAATCTGTTATCAAAATTTTGGTTATCTTCGGATACAAAAAACAGTAAATTCGAAGATAATC
>NW_013818007.1:0-472 GCF_000517525.1 Limulus polyphemus
GGACCTCAACACTAGAACTACACTATATAATATATGTACACATTGTGTTCCTGTGGACTTCAACAATAGAACTACACTATATAACATATGTACACATTGTGTTGCTATGGGCTTTAACAATATAACTACACTATATAATATATGTATACATTGCGTTACTGTGGACTTCAACAACAGAACTACACTATATAATATATGTACACATTGTGTTACTATGGGCTTCAACAATAGAACTACACTATATAATATATGTACACATTGTGTTACTGTGGACTTCAACAATAAAATACACTATATAATATATGTACACATCGTGTTACTATGGGCTTCAACAATAGAACTACACTATATAATATATGTACACATCTTGTTACTGTGGGCTTCAACAATAAAACTACACTATATAATATATGTACACATTGTGTTACTGTGGGCTTCAACAATAGAACTACACTATATAATATATGTACAC
>NW_013818008.1:0-472 GCF_000517525.1 Limulus polyphemus
TAGGTGTAACTCTAGTTACCGAATTTATAACCACCATTCTCATCTTTAGCCTTCTTGGTAGAACTACTCCATGAAACCTTGGTGTAACTCAAGTTACAGAATTTATAACTACCATATTCATCTTTAGCCTTTCTTGGTATAACTACTCCATGAACACTTAGGTGTAACGCTAGTTACAGAATTTATAACCACCATACTCATCTTTAGCCTTACTTGTTACAACGACACCATCAACAACTAGGTGTAACTCTAGTTACCGAATTTATAACCACCATATTCATCTTTCGCCTTATTTGGTACAACTACTCCATGAACACCTAGGAGTAGCTCTAGTTACCGAATTTATAACCACCATACTCATCTTTATCCTTACTTGGTACAACTACTCCTTGAACACCTAGGTGTAACTCTAGTTTCCGAATTTATATCCACCATACTCATCTTTAGCCTTACTTTGTACAACTACTGCATG
>NW_013818009.1:0-472 GCF_000517525.1 Limulus polyphemus
CTCCTCCAACGACTGCTGTAGTCTCTCTTGTTTACTTTGCTGTTCGAGCTGCCATTGTTGTAGGTTTTCTTGTAACTGCTGTTGTCTTTCTTCTTGTTTCTTTTGCTGTTCTTGTATTGCTGCCATCAAGTCTGCTAAGCTGTAGTTTGATTTTCCGCCTCTCGTTTCAATTTTTCTTCTCTTTTTTTTCTATTCCACTCTCTGACACCAATTTGTTACGTCTCCGTTTGTTAATTGATTTTCCGTAAATTCGTTCCGACAAAACTTTAGCGACACAAGTCCTTACTTAATAAAACTGGTTTGTTCTTTCTGAATATAACTTTACCGATACACTCAACTTCAACAATCGCGCTAAAACAAACGCTATAACAACGAACGTGCTCAATAATACTTTCTCACTGCAGATCAATTACTCACTGTCTACACACATTATTTCGTCACGTTGTGAGCGTCTTATTTATATACCAGAAAA
>NW_013818010.1:0-567 GCF_000517525.1 Limulus polyphemus
ATACTAAAGATGTGCTTTACTTGGTACAACTACACACCTATCTCTTCATGGAAACTAGAGTTAAAGAATTTATAACCACCATACTCATCTTTAGCCTTACTTGGTACAACTACTTTTTGAACACTTAGGTTGAACTCTGGTTACCGAATTTATAACCCCCATACTCATCTTTAGCGTTATTTGGTACAACAACTCCAGGAACACCTAGGTGTAACTCTAGTTACTGAATTTGTAACCACCATAGTCATTGGTAGCGTTATTTGGTACAAAAACTCCACGAACACCGAGGTGTAACTCTAGTTACCGAATTTGTAACCACTATACTCATCTGTAGCGTTATTTGGTACAACAACTCCACGAATACCTAGGTGTAACTCTAGTTACCGAATATATAACCACCATATTCATCTTTAGCCTTACTTGGTACAACCTCTCCACAAATACCTAGGTGTAACTCTAGTTACTGAATTTGTAACCACCATACTCATCTGTAGCGTTATTTGGTACAACAACTCCACGAACACCTAGGTGTAACTCTAGTTACTTAATTTGTAACCACCATACTCA
>NW_013818011.1:0-472 GCF_000517525.1 Limulus polyphemus
AATGGAATAATGGACCAGCGCAAGTACCATCAGATAATGATCTGTCATGGTATACTAAGTGGTTTGCGTATTATTGGTAAAGGATTCTACAACCAAGAAAAAATTGCATCACTTACTTTAACGAAAACTATTGTGGATTTTTCATGATAAGATATAAAGAATTATTAAATTTATAATAATATAACCAAAAGAGGACGCTAGCAGTTCAGAGTACATTTTTCTCCAGTATAGTTCTGGGTTTCAAGTTCATAAACGAGAAAATCGCTTCAAGGTTTTTCTGATGCAATACTTTGCTGATGTAAATGACATTGAAATCTGAACGTTTAATAATAACTAAAGTATGATGTCGGGATATATGTAATGAATTGGCACTGATTTACTGAAGCACTAGAATAACGATTTATAGTTAAACCGCATGTCTACTAATAGAGAAGAACTTAAGTTCATTCTTTCAATGACAAATTTTTCAAAT
>NW_013818012.1:0-472 GCF_000517525.1 Limulus polyphemus
TTAATAGTATTGAAATGTTATAAGACTGATAGTATTGAAATGTTATAAGACTGATAGTATTGAAATGTTATAAGACTGATAGTATTGAAATGTTATAAGGCTGATAGTGTTGAAATGTTATAAGACTGATGGTATTGAAATGTTGAGATCTTGCTAAAATTACTTATTCTTTTTCTTCAACAATTTCGTTTTTATTTTTTCATATTTGATAGTTTTGTTATCCAATATATCTAACAAAAAGTACAGAGTTTCTAAGATACGAAAATTGAACCGAAACTGTTATGCATATATATCATATAAATATTCACATAGATTTCAGCATAAACATTATGCTGGCAAACAATCCTTTATAAAGGTGTAACCATGGTAACAGTCTAAGCTTACTCGTATCCATGATAACCTAACATAAAACTCTGAAGACTCTAAGCTTACTTGTAGTCATGACACCCTAACATAAAACTCTGAAGACTAT
>NW_013818013.1:0-473 GCF_000517525.1 Limulus polyphemus
AGTGTATCCTCCTTATGTAACGCACAACAAATCGTTCTTTAACGTATCTAATTCGCTTTTAAATTTACTGATGTTTTCCATTTGTACCTCTTGCCATTGTTGTTGATATTCCTGTAGTTGCTGCTGACTTTCTTCCTGTTTCCTTTCTTGTTCCAGTTGCCACTGCTGTAATCTCTCTTCTTGTTTCTTTTCTCGTTCTTCTTGTTTATTTTCTTTTTCCTCCAACAACTGTTGTAATCTCTCTTGTTTATTTTGCTGTTCGAGCTGCCATTGTTGCAGGTTTTCTTCCAACTGTTGTAATTTCTCTTCTCGTTCTTCTTGTTTCTTTTCTCGTTCTTCTTGTTTCTTTTCTTTTTCCTCCAACAACTGCTGTAATTTCTCTTGTTTATTTTGCTGTTCGAGCTGCCATTGTTGCAGGTTTTCTTCCAACTGTTGTAATTTCTCTTCTCGTTCTTCTTGTTTCTCTTCTCGTT
>NW_013818014.1:0-472 GCF_000517525.1 Limulus polyphemus
TTTACTTGTATTTTATGTGGTTCATTACACTACTTTACTTGTATGTTATGTAGCTCATTACACTACTTTACTTGTATGTTATGTAGCTCATTACACTACTTTACTTGTATGTTATGTAGTTCATTACACTACTTTACTTGTATTTTATGTGGTTCATTACTCTACTTTACTTGTATGTTATGTAGCTCATTACACTACTTTACTTGTATGTTATGTAGTTCGTGCCTTCTTACACTTCACACTCTTGATGCACATAATACTGTCACAATAATCAATAGACCCCTACTGAGACCAATATCTCCAGTATCAAGGTCAAAATACTCACTAGACTCCTACTGAGACCAATATCTCCAGTATCTAGATCAAAACACTCACTAGACTCCTACTGAGACCAATATCTCCAATATGTAGGTCAAAACACTCACTATACTCCTACTGAGACCAATATCTCCAGTATTTAGGTCAAAATACT
>NW_013818015.1:0-472 GCF_000517525.1 Limulus polyphemus
CAACCGGAGCTCTGTTCAAACACTTCTAATCAGCACTATTGAACGTGACAAGGACCGTTGATTAGGGTGCTCGACTCACAATATACAGGTTGGAGGTTCGAATCTAGTTACCGAACATGCTCGCCTTATTAGTCTATAGAGCGTTATAATGTTACGTTCAATCCCAGTTTTCGTTGGGAAAAGTATCCTAAGAGTTAGTATTGTTCATTAGCTGCCTTTTCTTTATTGCGTCTTATTGCAGGCTGCGCTAGATTACCCCTCTGTGAAGTTCATCAAACACCGCTATTATCGTATAGCGTTACATTTTTTTCACATTCGTTCTTTTAACTTTTGTGATCATTTGCAAAGCTTAGATATTTAATACTGTTCGAGCAAAATATCAGGTGACTTTTTTATGTAGATAACTTTTTACAATAGTTTTCGAATACCTATACCGCTGATTTTAATTTCCGAAAGGTTAAGGAAATTCATA
>NW_013818016.1:0-607 GCF_000517525.1 Limulus polyphemus
AAATTAGAGGACTTTGTATCATATTTCCTGATGTCCAGTTGAGAAATTATTAACAATTAAGATATTCAGATTATTTGTCTATGGAAATCAAATATTATGTTACTACAAGTAATGATTAAACAATGTTTATTGTCACCAGACAATAATTATTACACACTTACAAGTACACCACATTTATATAAACCAATCCCTGAAACTGTTTAACAATAGTATTAACACTGACTAATATTGTTGATAATTAAGCTTTTCCTTACCTTTAACAAAACAAGCAGTCAACGCTGGATGGCTGTCAGTATTTACGTCAACTCATCTAGATCCATTGTGGTCTCTTCTCCAGTTCTTTTGGTATTCTGTAAAAGTCAAAACAAGAACATGTCACTTGTCCGTTCATGCACCAGAAGACACAACAATATTTAATTATGGTTAAATGTTTATTAATACACACATCTTGTTACAAAGACAATCAAAATATCATCTTGTCACAAAGACAATCAAAATATCAGTGTTGATTTACTACCAATCAATACATCAGAAAGCAACTGTTGTTAGATGGTGTACAAAATATATCTATAGTGTCTTCTTAAAAATACAAATTTTGAATGTATGT
>NW_013818017.1:0-471 GCF_000517525.1 Limulus polyphemus
GAAATGTACCAGTCTAAGTTATATGTTGAACATATCTTCTGAAATGTACTCGTCTAAGTTATATGTTGAACATATCTTCTAAAATGTACCAGTCTAAGTTATATGTTGAACATATCTTCTAAAATATACCAGTCTAAGTTATATGTTGAACATATCTTCTAAAATATACCAGCCTAAGTTATATGATGAACAGAGCTTCTAAAATATACCAGTCTAAGTTATATGTTGAACATATCTTCTAAAATATACCAGCCTAAGTTATATGATGAACAGAGCTTCTAAAATATACCAGTCTAAGTTATATGTTGAATATATCTTCTAAAATGTACCAGTCTAAGTTATATGATGAACAGAGCTTCTAAGATGTACTCGTCTAAGTTATATGTTGAACATATCTTCTAAAATATACCAGTCTAAGTTATATGTTGAACATATCTTCTAAAATATACCAGTCTAAGTTATATGATGAAC
>NW_013818018.1:0-472 GCF_000517525.1 Limulus polyphemus
ATAAATCCGGTAACCAGAGTTAAACCTAAATGTTCATGGAGTAATTGTACCAAGTAAGGCTAAAGATGAGTATGGTGGCTATAAAATCGGAAACTAGAGTTACACCTAGGTGTTAATGGAGTAGTTTTACTAAGTAAGGCTAAAGATGTATATGGGGGTTGTCAATTCGGTACCTAGAGTTTCACATAGGTGTTCGTGGAGTAGTTGTACCAAGTAAGGCTAAAGATGAGTATGGTATTTATAAATTCTGTAGCTAGAGTTACACCTAGGTGTTCATGGAGTAGTTGTGCCAAGTAAGGCTAAAGATGAGTATAGTGGTTATAAATTCGGAAACTAGAGTTACACCTAGGTGTTCATGGAGTAGTTGTTCCAAGTAAGGCTAAATATTAGTATGGTAGTTATAAAATCGGAAACTAGAGTTACACCTAGGTGTCAATGGAGTAGTTTTACTAAGTAAGGCTAAAGATGAGTA
>NW_013818019.1:0-574 GCF_000517525.1 Limulus polyphemus
TTTATGAAGGACTTTGCAACTATAGCTGCTACACTACATGATTTGACTAAAAAAGGCCAAAAGTTTGAATGGACAGTTTCTTGCCAGCATTCTTTCAAGATGTTGAAGGAAAAATTGGCCTCCACTCTACTTTTAAAGCTTCCAGATCCTTCACTGCCGAACATACTGGATTGTGATGCTAGTAATGTCGGAATTGGAGGAGTGTTATCTCAGAAAGTGGGCGAAAACGAACATGTGATGGCCTTTCAGTAGCGTGTTGAGTAGACTAGAGAGGAACTATTGTGTAACACGGAGGGAACTCCTTGCTATAGTAAAGAGTCTGACATATTTCCATCCTTACCTCTATGGTGCAAGGTTTACCATCAGGACAGACCATGCTGCATTACGCTGGTTCAGATCATTAAAAAACCCAGAGGGACAACTAGCACGTTGGATTTGAAAAATAGACCAGTATAATTATAATATTGAATACAGAGAAGGAAAATCTCATGGTAATGCTGATGGACTGAGCCAAAGACCCTGCAAGAATGACTGCAGACATTGCTGCAAAAGAGAGGTTGAAATATCCAGGTGT
>NW_013818020.1:0-472 GCF_000517525.1 Limulus polyphemus
AGTACTGGCCAATAGGGCTTTTTTATAAGCGTTAGAAAAGTTGCTTCTGGAAAAAACTGCATGGGATATACGTGACTTTTATTTTTCTTATATAGTAGCTTAAGTCATGCTGCATGGTATATCTGTTTATATTAATCATTATACTGAAAAATTAACTCAAAATAGATGTATTTTTTAGGAAAGAAGTTGATCCACGATTGATTATTAGGGTTAAGAGTTACCGAGTGGCGAGTGCAAAGTCTTTACATGAATTAGACTTAGGACTTTGAACTGAAAGAGTTCCTGTGATTTTTTATATTCTTTTGAATTTAAATTTGTAGTTTTAAGCTCAATAATTTAGCATAATTTTATATTTAGTTCATAATAATAATAATATGATTCAGTATTTAGTATGAAAAACGTGTGTGATTTGTACGTAATACTATTAGTACCACAAAAGAATTTTATATTTTCCTTCTTACAATCTTTGCTG
>NW_013818021.1:0-467 GCF_000517525.1 Limulus polyphemus
ATGGCCCCCTAGTGGCTTTCTCAGCCAATTTAATGGACTTGGTGCCATTTCTTTCTTTTTGAACCAATATATCAATGACGTAGGGTGTGTATTTAGTCTGCTCAAAATTTCATGTTTTTTCTGACTAAAATCATCTTAGTTACTAAGCTAGATAAATTATAGTAGAATTCAATGTATATATAAATCTACCAAAACCATACAGAGATTAATTACTGAAAATCACAGATAAAATATAAGGTTTTTTTCTTAAATATTTGATAACTATCTAGGCACTATAAAGATTTTGCGTGTGAAATTTCAAAATTTTCTGATGCATAAAAGTATTTTTAAACTTAAAATAATATTAATTTGCATCATAGATAGGCAACATGTGAAAAGAAAAAATAGACATGAAGAAAACATTGCTTTACAAACCTTAAGACTTAATAAAAAAAATATTAGATATTTTGTGTATGAAAGCATTGTAA
>NW_013818022.1:0-472 GCF_000517525.1 Limulus polyphemus
CCGCGCTCGTCATTCTCTCAGTTATCTGGCCCGCTGTGAAAAAAGTTTGGTGACCCCTGTTTTAGAGAAAGAATCAGCCTTGCAGAGATCTTGCAGAGTGTGCTCACTTGGCTCTTCAGGATAGGTTGAAAGGGAAAGTAGGTTTGAAGTAGTGTAGAAGAAAGAGCAATAAGGGAATGAGAATTGAAGCAGATGGAGACTGAAAGAAGTGTTTAAATAGTTTTAACACGTAATTGATCATGGATAGAATGATTAGAATTCCTAACATAGACTCGGCCCGGCATGGCCAGATGGTTAGGGCGCTCGACTCACAATCTGTGGGTTGCGGGTTCGAATCCCCATCACACCAAACATGCTCGTTCTTTCAGCCATAGGGGCGTTATAATGTGACGGTCAGTCAAACTATTCGTTGGTAAAAGAGTAGCCCAAGAGTTGACTGTGGGTGGTGATGAGTAGCTGCCTTCCCTCTAGT
>NW_013818023.1:0-469 GCF_000517525.1 Limulus polyphemus
ACTTCTCCCAACTAAAATGTCCTGGACCATGATAACGCCAAAGCCTGTTGGCATGCACCACCTTTGGATTACCTCGCCAACCACATTTTATCCAGAAAATCACGTCTGAGAGACGATCCACTATGTCATATGGGCCTTCCCATGGAGAAGACAACTTAGGAGACTTCCCTTTGGTCTTCCTGGGATTATACAACCACACCTTGTCTCCTGGTACAAAGCTGACTTCAGTAGATCTCTTATCGGAAGATAACTTCATCGAATCAGCAGACGTTTTCAAGTTTGAATGCACTTCATGGTGAATATCATCCATCCTTTCCGATAACACTTTCACAAACTCTGACACATTTTCAGGCTACTCTTCATAAGGTGGGCATCCTGTTAACAGATCCACCGGCAACCGAAGTTCCTGACCAAACATCAACTTTGCTGGAGTATATCCAGTGACTTCATGTTCTGCTGTCCTATAGAC
>NW_013818024.1:0-470 GCF_000517525.1 Limulus polyphemus
AATGATACAGATTTCATTAGTTTAATGATACAGATTTCATTAGTTTAATGATACAGACTTCATTAGTTTAATGACACAGACTTCATCAGTTTAATGATGCAGACTTCATCAGTTTAATGATGCAGACTTCATCAGTTAATGATGCAGATTTCATTAGTTTAATGATACAGATTTCATTAGTTTAATGATACAGACTTAATTTTTTAATGACACAGACTTCATTTTGTAATGACACAGACCTCATTAGTTTAATGACACAGACTTCATTAGTTTAATGATGCAGACTTCATCAGTTTAATGACACAGACTTCATTAGTTTAATGACACAGACTTCATTAGTTTAATGATACAGATTTCATTAGTTTAATGATGCAGGCTTCATTAGTTTAATGACACAGACTTCATTAGTTAATGATACACACTTCATTAGTTTAATGATACAGATTTCATTAGTTTAATGATGCAGGCTT
>NW_013818025.1:0-473 GCF_000517525.1 Limulus polyphemus
GCTGTTCCTGTCCAAGGACACTGGTGAATTAATGAAGCTCCGACAATACCTACAGGACAACTCTGTGCTTAAATTCACCCACGAAATAGCCACTGACAAAACCATCAATTTTCTGGATGTACATATCGACGCCGACAACAGCACATACGCCACATCTGTCTATCAAAAACCCACTAGCCAGGGAATCTACCTCAACGCTCAAAGTGAATGCCCTCAAAGATACAAAACTGGAACCATCCACGCCCTCATCCACCGTACCTACAAAATATCCTCAGATTGGAATCTATTTCACAACAGAATTCGTACACTCCGACAAACATTCATCAATAATGGATATAGTAATACCACATTCGACAAGACACTTCAACGATACCTGGACAGCCGCCAAAAAACAACACTACCGACAGCCCCACTGAACAACTCAAAGTCTACAATAAAAACCAATTCTCCACTGCATACAAGACAGACGAACT
>NW_013818026.1:0-685 GCF_000517525.1 Limulus polyphemus
AGATCTACTGAAGTCAGCTTTGTACCAGGAGACAAGGTGTGGTTGTATAATCCCAGGAAGACCAAAGGGAAGTCTCCTAAGTTGTCTTTGCCATGGGAAGGCCCATATGACATAGTGGATCGTCTCTCAGACGTGACTTTCCGGATAAAATGTGGTTGGCGAGGTAAGCCAAAAGTGATGCATGCCAACAGGCTTTGGCGTTATCACGGTCCAGGACATTTCAGTTGGGATGAAATGACGCTGCTGAAGACGTGTCACCTGAAAAAGCCAATATTGAAGAAGAAACTCTACTCAGTTTTGAGAAGAGAAACTGTGAAGCTCTTGATGAAGTTACTACCACTGATGTGACTGTTACTGACGATAGGACATTTCCTGATGAAGCAGATGAACCCCACGTGAAGCAGAAGCCAACGAGACGGAGACCAGTACGGAAGAAGATACGTCCCGTAAAATTAAGAGACTTTGTTGAATTGTAATTTTGTGTTTGTAATTCTGTACAGTTAATTAAGTTGTCACGTGATCTCGATGACGCAACACTGCCCCCTCCTTAATATTGTTCGTCCCGAACAATAACCACATATGATAAACCAATAACAATTATTTCTCACGCTCTCTTGTTTCTAGAACTATCCCGTATCTTGGCGAATGGTCTAGTATTTGCTAGATAGATAGGGTACGCTGGTAT
>NW_013818027.1:0-510 GCF_000517525.1 Limulus polyphemus
CAATACTGTGTACTGTACATAAGAAGACACAGTATCGTTAAATCTTGTGTCTTCTTATTGACAGTACACAGTATCGTTAAATCTTGTGTCTTTTTATTGATAGTACACAGTATTGCTAAATCGTGTGTCTTCTTATGTACAGTACACAGTATTGTTAAATCTTGTGTCTTCTTATTGACAGTACACAATATCGTTAAATCTTGTGTCTTCTTATTGACAGTACATAGTATCGTTAAATCTTGTGTCTTCTTATTGACAGTACACAGTATCGTTAAATCTTGTGTCTTCTTATTGACAGTACACAATATCGTTAAATCTAGTGTCTTCTTATTGACAGGATTTATTATTGTTAAATCTTGTGTTTTCTTACTGACAGTACACATTATCGTTGAATATTAGGATTTCTTATTGACAGTACACAGTATTGTTAAATCTTGTGTCTTTTTATTGACAGTAAACAGTATTGTTAAATCTTGTGTCTTTTTATTGACAGTAAACAGTATCGTTAAA
>NW_013818028.1:0-469 GCF_000517525.1 Limulus polyphemus
TGATGGGGGTTGGTGGGCGTCGCTCAACACCAACCACTACAGGTCTCCTTGAGGCTGACTTGTTGGTAATATTCCTCCTACATTGGCTCCTCAGATGTCCGTGCTCCCCACAGTTCCAACAGCCTTTCTGGGTAGCAGCCTTTCCTGCTGTAGCATCTACCCCTGTGATGAAGTTACCAGTATTGAGCTCTCTTGTGCCCAGGTTTGTTTCAGTACCAGCAAAGTCCCTCAAACCTCTCTGAAAGGTGACCTTTTCTGGCCTTGAATTCAGATGACTGTACCAACCTCGGTACCTCTGTGCTGGACTTAACATAGGATTCAAATTCGAGAGCTCTGGCCATTGCATCCTGCATGGTAGAAGGGTGTGCTTGCTTCACTTGTATCTTAAGTATCTTGAGGAGATCGGGTGGTGCAGTTGGGTAGGCCTTGTGTGCCATACTTTCCAAGTCCTGTGCCAGCTCTTGCAGGC
>NW_013818029.1:0-474 GCF_000517525.1 Limulus polyphemus
GAAGTCACAAGATTTAACAATACTGTGTACAGTCAATAAGAAGACACAAGATTTAACGATACTGTGTACTGTCAATAAGAAGACACAAGATTTAACAATACTGTGTACTGTCGATAAGAAGACACAAGATTTAAATATACTGTGTACTGTCAATAAGAAGGCACAAGATATAACGATACTGTGTACTGTCAACAAGAAGACACAAGATTTATCGATACTGTGTACTGTCGATAAGAAGACACAAGATTTACGATACTGTGTACTGTCAATAAGAAGACACAAGATATAAAAATACTGTGTACTATCACTAACAAGCCACAAGAATTAAAAATACTGTGTACTGTCAATAAGAAGACACAAGATTTAACAATACTGTGTACAGTCAATAAGAAGACACAAGATTTAACGATACTGTGTACTGTCAATAAGAAGACACAAGATTTAACAATACTGTGTACTGTCGATAAGAAGACA
>NW_013818030.1:0-553 GCF_000517525.1 Limulus polyphemus
AAATATCCCTATGAAAAGGTGAAAAGAGATATACAGAATCATTATAAATTCCTTACCTTTACACAGTAACATAATTTATTTTGAATAATACATAATTATTTTATTACAATTTATATTATGGAAATAATGTAAATCGAACTGTACCAATTTCACATCCAATGTATGTTGATACTCCTTATAAGTCCCTAGAGTAACTGAAAATAATTTTGATAATTATATTGATCATAAGTGAACAGTATTAGACTTTTTAACAATATGTTTCATTTTTTCCTCTCTTAGGGTTTTTCCATAAAGAAGCATCTACATCAACTAACTAATGTCTACCTTATGTTCAACATTACCGACGACGCGTTTCACTCAATACCAGAGCTCATTGATCCAGTTGCGATACAAATAACAAAGGTTTTTTTTTAATCTTGGATTATGTTCAACATTACCGACGACGCGTTTCACTCAATACCAGAGCTCATTGATCCAGCTGAGATACAAATAACAAAGGTTTTTTTTTAATCTTGGATGTTTCAGATTTTGACAGTTTTAAACTTTATTAAAG
>NW_013818031.1:0-471 GCF_000517525.1 Limulus polyphemus
TACAGCCAAATAAAATTATTGCAGCAGCTCACACGTGAAATACAGCCAAATAAAATTATTGCATCAGCTACTTTTCTTACCAATGTACATGTTACCCTTCCTAAATGACAGTGTAGTACTTTAGATTTATGTAGGTAATATATTTATAATTGTAAAATTTATTTAACATATTATTGAACGCAAGATTTAGTTGTTGCTAAGCGCAAAGCTATGCAATGAGCTACCTGTGATCTGCCCATCACATGTATCCAAACCCGAATTTTAACTTCATAAACCTGCAAACTTAACGTTGAGCCACTGGAGAGTTTCAGTGTAAAGAGGTCTGTCTTTAGGTGTTAAAACTAGTATCACACACACACACATATATATATATATATATATATGGGAACAGCATGGTTCAGTGGCTTGGTTTCGGGATCTGGTCTCGTACTCAGATGGAAGCTTGTTCGTGAAATACCGTTGCGTCTTTCG
>NW_013818032.1:0-328 GCF_000517525.1 Limulus polyphemus
ACAAGATTTAACGATAGTGTGTATTGTCAATAAGAAGACACAAGATTTAACAATAGTGTGTACTGTCAATAAGAAGACACAAGATTTAACGATACTGTGTACTGTCAATAAGAAGACACAAGATTTACGATACTGTGTACTGTCAATAAGAAGGCACAAGATATAACGATAGTGTGTACTGTCAATAAGAAGACCCCATATTTAACGATACTCTGTACTGTCAAAAAGAAGACACAAGATTTAACGATACTGTGTACTCTCAATAAGAAGACACAAGATTTAACAATACTGTGTACTGTCAATAAGAAGACACAATATTTAACGATAC
>NW_013818033.1:0-472 GCF_000517525.1 Limulus polyphemus
TATTGAAATATTCCCATACCTAGTACTATTGATAGTAGTGTGATTAAATATTTCCATACCTAGTTGTATGGATAGTAATGTGATTAAATATTTTCATTCCTAGTAGGATTGATAGTAATATGTTTAAATATTTCCATACCTAGCAGTATTGATAGTAAAGCGATTAATGTGATGAAATATTCACATATCTAGTAGTATTGATAGTAATGTGATTAAATATTTTCATACCTAGTAGTTTTGATAGTAATGTGATGATATATTTTCATATGTAGTAGTATTGATAGTAATGTGATTAAATATTTTCATACCTAGTAGTATTGATAGTAATGTCATTAAATATTCCCATGCCTAGTAGTATGGATAGTAATGTGATTAAATATTTTCATACCTAGTAGTATTGATAGTAATGCGATTAAATATTTCCATACCTAGTAGTTTTGATAGTAATGGGATGAAATATTCACATATCTAG
>NW_013818034.1:0-472 GCF_000517525.1 Limulus polyphemus
AACATATACACTCATCTGCATTGATTTTCTTACTGTTGTGTCACATTAATTAACATGAGTATGGGTGGTCTAAATAATGGCAGTTAAAGTGAAACCAGGTCCAGATGTGCCTAACTAGTCCTGAGTTGCAACTATAATTGTATAATTTATGGTTAGGAACTTAGGAAAGTAGAATGCTTCCTTTCATCTGACAATTTGCATGTTGTAACTAAATAGTGTAGTCAGTATTTATTAATTTATTCTTTTAGCCCATTATGTCGAAAAAAGAAAGTGGGGAACAGGGATGCAAAAGACGTGCACAATTTGCAGCTTCGATGGTGGAGTCAAGCAAATTGATGAGAGCTTTCCTTGCTGGAAGTGATGACACTAGTAAGCCAGCATATGTTCCTTTTGATGGCAGCAAAGAGGTCAAAGAGCAAGATTGTGAACATGCTATTTCAGTTGAAAAAGAAAACAATGAAGAAACTGTTCT
>NW_013818035.1:0-848 GCF_000517525.1 Limulus polyphemus
TATTTCTAGAAAGAGGTGGCGTGATACTAGTCGCGTGACCTCGCTGATGCAACACTGCCCCCTCCTTAGTATTGTTCATCCCGAACAATAGCCACTTACAATAAACCAATAACAGTTAAGAATAACTTAATTAAATGTACAGAATTACAAACACAAAATTTCAATTCAACAAAGTCTCTTAATTTTATGGGATGTATCTTCTTCCGTACTGGTCTCCATCTTGTTGGCTTCATATGGGGTTCATCTGCTTCATCAGGAAATGTCCTATCGTCAGTAACAGTCACATTGGTGGTAGTAACTTCATCAAGAGCTTCACCTTTTCTCTTCTCAAAACTGAGTAGAGTTTCTTCTTCAACATTGGCTTTTTCAGGTGACACGTCTTCAGCAGCGTCATTTGTTCTGTTGTCCACTTCTTCCCAACTGAAATGTCCTGGACCGTGATAACGCCAAAGCCTATTGACATGCACCACTTTTGGCTAACCTCACCGACCACATTTTACCCAGAAAGTCACGTCTGAGAGACGATCCACTATGTCATATGGGCCTTCCCATGGAGAAGACAACTTAAGAGACTTCCCTTTGGTCTTCCTGGGATTATACAACCATACCTTGTCTCCGGGTACAAAGCTGACTTCAGTAGGTCTCTTATCATAAGTTCTTCATCGAATCAGCAGACGTTTTCAAGTTTGAATATCATCCATCCTTTCCGATAACATTTTCACAAACTCTGACATATTCACAGGCAACTTTTCATAAGGTAGGCGTCCCTTATGCTTGGGTCCCCTTTTAGCACTACATGTACTGCATGTTCTGCACCATTTTTCCACATCTCGCCTCATTCCTATCCA
>NW_013818036.1:0-688 GCF_000517525.1 Limulus polyphemus
GTTAAATCTTTTGGCTTGTTATTGATAGTACACAGTATCATTAAATCTTATGACTTGTTATGATAGTACACAATATCGTTAAATCTTGTATCTTCTTATTGAAAGGACTCAGTATTGTTAAATCTTGTGTCTTCTTATTGACATTACATGGTATTGTTAAATCCTGTATCTTCTTATTGACAGTACACAGTATCGTTAAATATTGTCTTCCTCTTGATAGAACATTGTATTGTTAAATCTTGTGTCTTCTTATTGAAAGTAAACAATATTGTTAAATCCTGTGTCTTCTTATTGAGAGTACATAGTATTGTTAAATCTTGTGTCTTCTTATTGACAGTACACAGTATCGTTAAATCTTGTGTTTTCTTAATGACAGTACACAGTATCGTTAAATCTTGTGTCTTCTTATTGATAGTACAAAGTATTGTTAAATTTTGTGTCTTATTGACAGTACACAGTATCGTTAAATCTTCTGTCTTTTTATTGACAGTACACAGTATTGATAAATTCTGTATTATCTTCTTGACAGGACACAGTACTGTTAAATCTCGTGTCTTCTTTTTGACAGTACACAGTATTGATAAATCCTTTATCTTCTTATTGACGGGACACAGTATTGTTAAATCTTGTGTCTTCTTATTGACAGTATAGAGTATCGTTAAATCTTGTGTCTTTTTATTGATTGTAC
>NW_013818037.1:0-472 GCF_000517525.1 Limulus polyphemus
CTATATTTTGTCGACTTTTTTAAAGGTCTTTTAGTTTTCCTTCCACTAGATTTTGTTGGCATTGATATGGGTCGTTTTATTCAGTTTTCAACTATATTTGGTCGACTGTTATAAACGGTCTTTTAGTCTTCCTTCCTCCAGATTTTGTTGACATTGATAAGGTTCCTTTTAGTTCGCTTTCCACTAGATTTTTTTGACTTTGAAAACATGTTTTTAGTTTTCGTCCACTCGATTTTATCGACTTTCAAAACAGTCTTTTTAGGCCTTCTTAGACTAGTTATTTTAGACTTTGATAGCGGTATTTTTAGTCTTTCTTAAACTATATTTTAATGACTTTCATAATGGTATTTTTAATCCTTCTTAAACTATATTTTGTCGACTGTTATAACGGTCTTTTAGTCTTCCTTCCACTAGGTTTTGTTGACATTGATATGGGTCGTTTTAGTCAGTTATCTACTATATTTTGTCGACT
>NW_013818038.1:0-472 GCF_000517525.1 Limulus polyphemus
AAGATGGTCAAGTTACACAAACGACGGCTAGAGGAGCGGACAACTAAACCAAGATGGTCAAGTTACACAAACGACGGCTAGAGGAGCGGACAACTAAACCAAGATGGTCAAGTTACACAAACAAAAGCTAGAGGAGCGGACAACTAAACCAAGATGGTCAAGTTACACAAACAATGGCTACAAGATCAGACAACTAAACCAAGATGGTCAAGTTACACAAACAACAGCTAGAGGAGCAGACAACTAAACCAAGATGGTCAAGTTACACAAACAACGGCTAGAGGAGCAGACAACTAAACCAAGATGGTCAAGTTACACAAACAACGGCTATTGGAGCGGACAACTAAACCAAGATGGTCAAGTTACACAAATGACGGCTAGAGGAGCGGACAACTAAACCAAGATGGTCAAGTTACACAAACAACGGCTAGAGGAGCAGACAACTAAACCAAGATGGTCAAGTTACACAAAC
>NW_013818039.1:0-472 GCF_000517525.1 Limulus polyphemus
CTTCTTATTGACAGTAAACAGTATCGTTAAATATTGTGTCATCTTATTGACCGTACACAGTATTCTTAAATCTTATGTCTTCTTATTGACCGTACACAGTATCGTTAAATCTTGTGTTTTCTTATCGACAGTACACAGTATTGTTAAATTTTGTGTCTTCTTATTGACAGTACATAATATTTTTAATTTTCTATGTCTTCTTATTGACAATACACAGTATCGTTAAATCATGTGTCTTCTTATTGACAGTTCACAGTAATGTTAAAACTTGTGTCTTCTTATTGACAGTACAAAGTATTGTTAAATCTTGCGTCTTCTTATTGACAGTACACAGTATTGTTAAACTTGTGTATTCTTATTGACAATACACAGCATTGTTAAATTTTTGTGTCTTCTTCTTGACAGTACACAGTATCGTTAAATCTCGTGTCTTCTGTTTGTTAGTAGACAGTATTGTTAAATCTATGTTTTT
>NW_013818040.1:0-472 GCF_000517525.1 Limulus polyphemus
CTTTAGCCTTAACTTGGTACAACTACTCCATGAACACATAGGTGTAACTCTAGTTACCGAATTAATAACCCCATACTCATCTGTAGCGTCATTTGGTACAACAACTCCACGAATACTTAGGTGTAACTCTAGTTACCGAATTTACAACCACCATATTCATCTTTAGCCTTACTTGGTACAAATACTCCATGAACACATAGGTGTTACTCTAGTTACCGAATTTATAACCACCATGTTCATCTTTAGCGTTATTTGGTAAAACTACTCCATTAACACTTAGGTGTAACTCTAGTTACCGAATTTGTAACCACCATACGCATCTTTAGCGTTATTTGGTACAACAACTCCACGAAAACCTAGGTGTAACTCTAGTTACCGAATTTATAACCACCATACTCATCTTTAGCTTTACTTGGTACAACTACTGCATGAACATTAGGTTTAACTCTGGTTACTGAATTTATAATTCCCA
>NW_013818041.1:0-473 GCF_000517525.1 Limulus polyphemus
TTCTTTAAACTGTCCTGGATGACATGGATCTGAGAAATGGATCTTTAGATGTAAATTTTGTAAACTTTCACAACTAAAATAAATCCACTGCTTAGTTTATTCAAAGGTTTTTTTTTATTTTATGGGCTAAATGAAAATTAGAAATAAAATCAAAAATTCTGCTCATATGTCCGAAGCAAAGCACGACTTACAACATTTGCTTTCTCTTACATTGTATCCTGTAGGGCAGTTCCCGCCTTTCTCAGGTAGTACATATGCTAAAGTAAGATACAAAATAGTTTATAGTTCATGTATTGACAATTTTAAAAACAACATTTTGCACCAATATGACCTTGTTATTACTTTCAAAAAGTTTAAAAAATCGGGAAAATGATTCTGTATTAAATAGAACAAAAGATGAAGATATGGGAGTAGAATTAGTTAAATTTGTTAGATTGTTTTTTAATAACATTATTGTCCGATTTATGATATTT
>NW_013818042.1:0-472 GCF_000517525.1 Limulus polyphemus
TATAGAGAGTAAAAGTATATAAATATAAAATTATTTACGTTCACTGGGCTTCAACATTTAAATAACATTTTATTTTCTATTTTAGGAGTTAGAAGATAAACAGACAAAGCTCTCTCAAATTATAGTAGGATTACCACGTGCAACATTTTAAGAAAAGTTTCTAGTAGTCATGGAATTTCACACATATACAAACGAAAGAAGATTAAATGGATACATACATTGTTTTCTTTTAAAGCACGGTCTTGTTTCCAAAGTCAAATCACTCAAAACTAGAGTGCCAGTATTCTAAAACGGAAAGAAAATAATATTAAATTACTTTATTTTTGGTGCGTTTTCGAGCTCAAATGTGCAGAAACGAAAGATGAATTTGTAGAACAATAGAACTTTACAATAAGAACGTGGAAGTAGATGACACACGTATCAATGTTTTTGAGAACATACAGTGAAACTTTCTACTTCTTCGCAGTATTTG
>NW_013818043.1:0-628 GCF_000517525.1 Limulus polyphemus
GTAGTGGGCAGAGCACAGATGGCCCATTGTGTAGCTTTGTGCTTAACTTCAAAACAAACCATAAACAACCAAAATCATATACATGTACGTATGCGTGTGTATTGACGTGGATGTTTTAACCCTCTCTTTTGGCACAAACTTACACAATATATATCTTGTAGAATACCCACACTGAGTGGAAAATGCGTCACTATTGTTTCTCCGACCTGCGATACCAGCAACGTACGTCAAATCACACTCCAAACGATCGACGCGCTGAAAGCCCTAGGTAGTCTGAGTGTGTGTTTGTTTTACAGCAAAGCCACATTTGGCCATCTGCTGTATCCACCGCGGGGATCGAACCCTGGATTTTATTGCTGCAACTCCGTAGACTTACCGCTGTCTCATCGGGGGGACACATGGACAAACAAAGAGGGATAAACATTTTAATTATTTATTAAATTAATTACAAGCTTGATCTATCATTCTGAATAGTAATATGATATTCACTATATAATATGTATATATATAGGCTGTGTTGTAGCCTACAGAGTGCATAATTCTTCTCGTGATTCATGGCACGCGCACGTTTTCCAGATGTCACGACAGTACATATTTCAACGTTAATCATCCCTTATGTAACGTCATT
>NW_013818044.1:0-472 GCF_000517525.1 Limulus polyphemus
ACCTGTACTTTTATTATCTACAGGATTAGCTGCACATATTCACCTGTACTTTTGGTATCTACAGAATTAGCTGCACATGTTCACCTGTACTTCTAGTATCTACAGAATTAGCTGCACATGTTCACTTGTACTTCTTGTATCTACAGGATTAGCTGCACATATTCACCTGTACTTCTTGTATCTACAGGATTAGCTGCACATATTCACCTGTACTTTTGGTATCTACAGAATTAGCTGCACATGTTCACTTGTACTTCTAGTATCTACAGGATTAGCTGTACATGTTCAACTTTTAGTATCTACATAATTAGCCGCACATGTTCACCTGTACTTTTGGTATCTACAGAATTAGCTGCACATGTTCACTTGTACTTCTAGTATCTACAGGATTAGCTGTACATGTTCAACTTTTAGTATCTACATAATTAGCCGCACATGTTCACCTGTACTTTTATTATCTACAGAATTAGCT